>NC_056731.1:1494993099-1495283099 GCF_019279795.1 Protopterus annectens | reverse complement strand
GGTGGGTATGTCAGAGTGTCATCATGAGTTCCAGTGAGTACAATATCCACTGTGGGATGTGGGTGCTGTGTTCAATGTCATTACACCAGGGTACACCTGGTATATGTCCCATGTACCACTGTATGGTGACCACTGTCACCATCAACCATACAGGTAACTGATACCACAATGCAGCCCAGTTATGCATGTGCTGTGTGCAGTCTACCTGTAACACACTGGACACACTGACTAGTTAGCACAGATAGGCCCAGGTCTCTTGGATGTGTGTCTGCCTGTTATGTGTCTGTTAATGTGTATGATGGTAAGTCACACTGCATATTGTCCATATACAACCATTATATCCCCATTACCATACTGTACATGTCTGGGGATTTTCCGCATGTACATGTAACCTGGAACACACCTCACCCTAAATGCTGTGTGGTGTGTGCAATGAAAGCCACACACTTCAGTAGCACTACATACCTAGGTAGGGGTCTAGTCCCAGTGTTGCCAAGTAAGAGTGTGCATGTATGTGATCAGGTTGCTGATTATACATGTCCCAGCGGGTCAACTGTCCATGTGGCACAAGCAATAACTGTTATACAAACCTGTGACATGTGTTCAACTGTACCCAGGATATGTCACAGCCATGGTGTCACCACAGTGCCATACCCCTTGTGGAATAAGACTGCAGACCATCCTCCTGCTGACACATGTACACCTACAACACAAATGGATAATATTATGGAGACCACAATCACTCAGTGTTACTAACAGCTATAATGCATCATGGCTGGACAGCTACACTTCCTGACATGTATGCATTAAACATTACTCCTGACAACATGTTACACTGCAGTACATTGGTACACTGTAGTACAGTCACCGTATGCATCAGAACCATATCAGCCTGTCACTGCATCGATGTTATGGATGACAGGGATGTGGCACAGGCATCATCATATGTACAGGGTGTGTTGTTGGTTTTCCAGAGACCGAGGGTGGGCCATATGTTTGACACCATGTGTGTGTGTGAGGGGTGTAATTAGTTGAAATGGGCGTGGTGATGTGGTGTGTGTAGGTATGGGGTTACCCTAGGTGTGTTCGTATAGTGTGTGGGTATGCATGCAGACAGTTCTGCCATGTGGCTGCCCTATACAGGTGTTTCTTGGACAGCTGCAGACCATACTTGGCAGGGTGTGGAGTGCACTGCCTCTGGCCATGAACATGCTGACCTTGCCTGCCAGGGGCTCCATGGGCACGTCCAGGTACAGGCCTCGATGTGTTACTCTCCCCTGATGATGACTGATGTCTGCTGGAACCAGGCCCCTCCTGGGACTGGCCAGGGCCATGCGTACATGGCCTGCTGTGGTGTGGTGTGGACAGTGCCCCCCCTGCAGTGCTGAGGCTGGTACTGTCACTACAGGAGCACCTTGGTGTCCTAGCACATCCATATTGACTGCCAGCTGCTGGTGTTGCTGGCCTATGTCCACGCTGCCATCACTGCACTCCCACCACATGTTCAAGCACGGAGAAACCATAGTCGATGAGGCCCACCATCTCACCCAACCATCTATCCATGACCTCGGTATAATCATGGAGGGCACCAGACAGTTCATGGAAGTTGTCGCTTGCAGATATGAGAGCAGCTCTCTGCAGCCTCAGGCCCTGCCTGGTGTACAGTTCCATACATGTCTGCGCCCCTATGACAGTCTGAAACATGTGCCTGGTGGTACCAGTTGTGGTACTTCTGGCAGGGGCATGATGACCAGTGGCCCTACCACGAGCACCCCAGTACATCTGCCTATGTGGTGCCCTGCCGGACATCTGGCTATGCCTGCTGTGACCAGACACAGTAGGCATAGATACCACACTCTCCTGTGCACTGCCACCAACCACCAACTGTCCCTCTGCTATGGCCACTGGTGATGGGGTATGTACAGGCACTGTAACTGTGTGCGGGGTTGGGGTGGCTAAGAGGGGGTTGTCAAACAATGGTGCAGTTTCAGCCCCTGATAACCCCACCTGTGCCAAAACAGTACTATCATCATCTTCGGTGTCTGTATGGACACCAACATCAGATTGCATGCAGGAGAGACCTTGACCCACCTCGCCACATGTGGGGAAAACAAGAAATGCACTTTAAGACCTGTACAGCATTGCATAACAGTACACACACACACACACACACACACACACACACACACACACACACACACACACACACACACACACACACACACACAAACACACACATTCCACTTTAATACCTACCTGTCCCTGGTTTTACAGACAGTCTCACGTTTATTCACATAAGTTCCCCATCCTGCATCACACTTGGTAACATACACTCATTAATACCACTCATTAATGTATCATTCATCTAAATGCCTAAACGAGTGATCACAAGACCTGTTACTCCATTACCTCCTTGACTTGAGTGGAGTAGGTTTTACATGGCCTCACTAATGTCATCCAGCGTTCACCCTGTGTATGTCTGGACATCGTGAGCATGGCCCTTATATGTTAGGGGCTACTGCTTTCACTCCATAATGTCACGCACTGGAGTGTCATATATAAGTATTGCTCAGTACATTCCAGATCTGCTGCTCAATCAACCTATCATGTGGACAACAGTAATATATGGGTACACTCCCTGGTGTTGTCTAGTAATTCCCCAATGAATCTGCAGTGCTGCATATGTGAGTAGTTGTTCCCCGTCTGCTGATTGCAATATTAAGAGTATACCTGGTGTCTACTTTCCCTCCCAATGCATGTTCCATGCTACAGACCTTATTATACTATCAGCTGTCCTGTGATTACATATCAGACACATATTCCTGATGTCTCATGTGTCAGTCCATGTCCATGTACTGCATGATCCCAAAGGGAAGTACTGCCGTATGAACATCCCCACAATCACATGTGCATACATGGACACCCACACAAACACACACACATGCACACACACATCCTACATGTATCAACCCCCCTCCACTCTACCAGATTGCACATACAGACAAAATAACCCCCACCCACACACACATATATACAGGTGAGGTTCCACAAAGATAGTATACACAGTCCTCCCATTATCCATCTGTCAACATGCATAACATATGGTACTCAACAGCATGCAGTGCAGCTATAGTCAATCCATGCTAGCCACAGTATACATGTGTGTGATGCATGGGCTGTGTTAGTAGGTCATGCTCCTTCCCCTGGAAAACACTGCACCCATGTAGACAGTATTGCTGTGCATCTGTTCTGCACCCTGCCGTGTACTGTGCACCAAACCTCACAGGTGTACAAACCATTGGTGAATGTGTATTACTGTGTCAGTTATGTCTGCTCTAATGCTCACAGCCCCTATTTGTTTCAGCGACACATACCTAGGATGATATGTGGACAGATGTCATCTGTGAATGTCTGATGTCTTGTTTACAGATCTCAACATCAGTAGTGCATGTATGACCAATCCAATACTATTACACTGACAACCGTCAGTCCGTACCATGACTATGGGGGAGTGTACACACCCTTATTAATATGATGCACACTTCCTTGATCTACCATGGGACCACATCACCGCATATATTAACAGTACATGAGCTTGATATGTGATGTATGTCCTGTACATTCACATGCAGTGTCTAAAAAATGTGTTAGGTGTGCAGATGCTGACCACGATGCATACACTCTGTGGGTGCATATGTGTGCACGCCATTATCATGACGGTTTGTTGAACCTATTGTTATGTGTACTACAACAGTCACTATTCCTGGCAGGGGTATACTAGCATGGGCCATCTGCATTTGCCAGTATATGGTCAGTCTGCCCTACACATGTCCCCAACTCTGCATGATTGCAAGGTCTACTCATGTGCACATTCCTTGGAGTTCACACACTGCCGTCACTATTGCTGTGGGGGTAGGGTTACATCTGCCACAGTTACTGAACCTAACTGTGTGCAGATACAGCCATTCTTAGCATCCTTAGGATCCCTGCTGCAGTGCACTGGTGTGTCATGCTGACACACCCTCTCCACCTTCGGCCTTTTTGCAGATGCTTGGCAAGTATGGCCTACATATGTGTGTCAGTTTGCAGTGTCCCATACACTGAACACCACGTGTAACAGCCTATTCCCACAATGTCTACAGTATTATGTTATGCCATAGTGTAGATCTGTAACAGTTGCCATTGTAATACTGGTATATACACTGTTGTTGCACTGTATAAGGATGATGTTTCACACATGTCCCTACTGTAGGCCATGTGTCCCACCACTATGTTCATCCCTGTGGACACATTTCACAATGATAGGATGTTAGTTATTTTGCAGGTGTCTGACATACCCTTCAGATACCCATCATGGTCACTACTGTGATGCAGTGCATTTAACAGCAACAATACGTAAACATGTATGGCATGCATTATGGGTAGGTGTGTTAGATGTGTGCATGGAATATACCATAGCCATTACATGCCAGGTGTACTGGCAAGCAAGAACATAAACCATACTCACCAGCTACAGGCTGCTGCCTTGGTGGTATACCAGAGGGACCTACATAAGAGTGTGAGAGATGCGATTTCTGTGGTCACAACTGTGGCATTGCTACAGGGTGGGTGCAGCATTACAGTACATCAACAGTACAAGTCCACGATACTACCGCTTATGCAAATCTGTTTATTACTACTACACAGCAACAGACTGTATATATATATATATATATATATATATATATATATATATATGACATCTCACATATGCATGATCTACCTGTACAGATGTGGATGCATATGCAACAGTGGTCTACTGATATGCCCTGTGGCCTTACCTGCATGCTCCTCAGCTGGTGTGTGGGTAGCACCCACCTCCACAATGGTCTCTGCCAGTTGTTGGGTGTGCGGCCTGGCAGGTGCCACAAGGCTGCTGAGGAGCTCCTCAACACATGTTAGGGGAGGATGGATGGCATGACCCCCCCCCCCATTGCGAGGTGATCCCTCCAGACTGCAGCAGCATGACGACGGGGGAATTGCAAAACAGGTCAGAACAATGATGCCGTACCTGCTCATAACTGCAGTTATGCAGGCCGACATCATTGACCCTGTGGACTTGATCGTTCCACAGAGCAGTCTGCTCCTGCTGCTCATGGGTGGCCCTGCCAAACAGAACTGGATAGTGCTGTATAAGGTGGTTCAAGATGACCTCATTTTCCGTCGCTGAATACCCTGGTAAACGGCCGTGGGACATCTTGCCTGAAAGACATAAAGATGGAAACAGGTCTGAGCAACTCATACAGCAAGGTTACCATAGTTCTTAATACACATCTTTGTCACCCCCTCCCCCTCACCATATCAGCAACAACAAACTGTTTACACAACTCAGTAGTTATGGCTACAGCGTACCTACCACTGGGACATATAATGTATTGTACCACAATTTGTGCTATGTATTTGCATGTTCCAGGTGTGGACACTATCACTGCTGGACTGTTTACAGACTATTTCAACTGCATGCTGTTGTCAGGGCCACTATGGTTCCATATATGCATGTGGTATGCTTGCTAAGTGATTGCTGCACATCTGTCATTCTGTGTTATTGGGGATATCTATGCATGCTGTTGGACATGTTTCGGGATTGTGTGGACTATTACTACCCAATATATGTTCTATAACAGTGACACAATAGGATGTTTAGCGAATAGTTGCCAGCAGAACCACCTCTCCCACCTCATCTGGCCATGTTACCAAGCCACATTACATGTGGGACCCACTCTGTGGCCTCCTCATCTACTTGTCCAGCACTACCTTCAGGTGGAACTATGCCAGGGGATGTTGTCCCCCCCGGGGTCACACACAGACATGATCCTGTCACCCGAGGTCAGGTCCAGGGTCTGTTCCATAGGGGGCTCCAGAGACACTTGTGGGATGTGCTACAGCACCTTGAGGCACCCAGTAAACAATCACAGGGTCCACATGTTCATCCTTCAGGCCAGGCACCTTCAGGGCTGTGGACTGCTGTTGTGACTAGCAATGGGTGGGGGCCTTGTTCCCATTGTTGCCAAATGGGGCTCATGGGGCTTCCACATCGCAGACCACACACACCATCCAGGGTGTTTACCCACCACGTGTCACATACCACCCCTGTAGGCTGTCCTCTATATCTACCAACCTCGAACCACCTCCACAAATATACCTGCTATCCTTCCCCATATTCCCATTCCCTACTTCACAGACAAGGGCAATGTGGTCCCAACAAGGGGTTCACATGTGACATACTCGTCCATGTTGCACACACTTACAACTTTATATATCTGTGTGTATTGCTATGGGTGCTGTTCCTTCACACATAGCATGCAGCACTGTGGTGGTAATATAGGGGACATGTATTTACATAAATATATGTGTGTGTGTGTTTGTATATATGTAGACATACGCATACATATATATATGTGTGTGTGTAGATATATATGTTATATATGTGTTTATATATATGTCTACATATGGGTATCTGTATATCTGTAGACATACATGTATGTATGTGTGTGTGTATATATATATATATATATATATATATATATATATATATGGATCTAGGACTATTGAACGAAAGTTCAATAGTCCGAATCCACAATCACCGAACACACTTTAACGAAAGCGCTTTCACCGAAAAAGCGCTTTTGTTAAAGTGTGTTTAAAAAAAACCCATTACTTTTACATTTTTGCAGGGGGGCAAGCCCCCCCCTGCACCTCCCACCCCCCCTACTTAAATATTCTCATTCCGAGGTCACACTACAGTGGGGAAAAGGGAATTATCCCTTATCCCCACTGTAGTGCGATCTCTGCAACAGGCATACTTATGAGAAAGTGCCTTTCAGTGAAAAGCACTTTCGCACAAGTATGCCTGGCCGAATCTGTTTCGGTTATATTGCCGTTGGGTGATCCATACAGATCCCTTATATATGTATATATGTACACATATACATACCTATATATTGGGTACATTTAGACATCAGGTTCACAATCTCTAACTCTCCTTCCTACACAGCTGCACTGTTCTGCTTTGCTTCAACACAGACAGGTGCCACATATGGACACACATTAGGGGGTATATATAGGGCCAGATTGCAGGTAATCCTATTACACACCTATGGCATTTTAGCATGCTACAATACATGTTAACCTGAGTGTCCTGCAAGTGGTGGGCTCTGAAACCCAAGTGCCCATCATTATGACATTACATCCACCACCAGCTACTGGCCACAGTAATATACATCCTTTCCATTACACAACACACACTATGTTGGCTTACATCTTGTCAGTCAGTGCTGCTCTGCATAGTTGATAGGTATGGCCCACTACTCACAGGGACAGACTCTATTGTCCATAGCAGTTGTTCAGCTGAACATCATGACAACACCACCTGATGGCACATATATATCATTCCACATCATCTAGCCCAGTATTATGGATCAAGCACTACAGTCAATTACATGCATATATACTTCACATACCTGTTGTGGGAATGAGGTCTGTTGTGAATGGTGTCCTTGTAGGAGTTTTTTTTTCTCCTTGGCTATGGCCTTAGCCTGCTTCCTTTGTTTCTGGTTTTGTTTTGGTTGTGGTTTTTGTTCTGGTTGTGGATCTGTTTTCTCTTTCTATCTCTCTCTCTCTCTCCAGTACATGGATTGAGCTGCTTGGAATAGATTGCAGCATGACTTTTGTAGGTGATGCACATGATAAGCTGATGGCCTCTGCACCAATCAGTGTCCTCCACTTGCTACCTGCATGCAGCATGCTGTGTAGTACTTCCAATTCCCACTGTCATGGCAACCCACTACTATAAATCCCTACATCATGTGGGCGTGGTCCCTTTATCTTTCCTATATCGTGGACATCCTTCCTGTGTGTAGGCAGCAGTGTTACTGACAGCAGGTAGCAATACCTCTTACAAGAGAACTTGCACACTCAGGCCAACTACATATTTGTATGAGGCTCCAGAACTACAAACAGAGTATGAATAGTGTTGTTGCATGCATTGTATAGCACCAGTCTTATAGGGTTTGTGTGTACATACTAGTTTAACATGGACTGCAGTCTGTCTGCATAGCTCTCAACTGTGTGCCTATCCACTTGATGGCCAGAGGTGTGCATGTTATGTTTTGCCTGACCATCACACAGGTCTTGTCTCAGATATATCATTGGCAGTGTGTGTGTTGAGTGCTATCAGTACATGGCTACATCTATTTGTGTTTCTGACTTCATATTCCTGACTAAGGGTATGTTGCAGACTATCCTGTAACACCAGCAACTTGCTTAGTGTATAACAGCATATATGCCTGTGTTCTATCCTCTTTCCTCCACCTACATACCAGGCTTTGTCCATATGACATGCTGTCAGGGGTTGTTATGTAGTGGCCTGTGAGTATGTCATGCTGCCATTCCTGCCATCATTCCACTGCTGTTGTGGCCCCCACACATATTGTGGGGATGGGTCCATATATGTGTTGGCTTCATCTGCACAATACGTGTGCCCTTCTGCAGTCCAGAGGTCAGTGTATGTAACAGTGGTAGATGGTCCTGTATGTCAGTCTATGGGGGATGCACCATAACTAACCTAGGCTGTCACAACATGTGAGGGATATCAGGGGTAAGCTGCCTTACGGTATCTGGATGTACATTACCACACAATTCACCTTGGAAAAATGCAGGCCTACTGCTTCCTGCCATAAAGATTGTTCTGATTTTCAGTGTGATTGTGATGGTTTCAGTTATGCCTTATGTAACAGATAAATCCCATTGTGTCAACTGAAGTTTTAACCCCCCTAGGAACTGTGTACAGAGTGTAGATAGAGGCTGCTGCATTATACATCTGCATTACTTACTGTTGATTGATTGTTATCCTGTGGCCCAGTCTGCTTTACTGTTGTACTACTTGAAGGCCTTGGCCTGGACAGCAACATATGTTATGCTTTCCGGAATACTATATTAATTTATCTGTTTGAGAGTTGCATTAGTCTGTTTATATGTATTTCAAAGTATAAACAGCTATATGACATGGCATATGCAACTGTAACAGTACACAAATAAAGTTTTCTCATGTATGCAAACCTGTGTGTGGTGTTATATCCTTTGATCTCTCTGTGGGTATATGTTTCAGGCAACAGTTGTCATATGTATGGGTGACTCATACAGTGTCCAGTTGGTAAGGTGGCAACTGTAGGAATACTGGCTGTTCCGTATGGTGTGCACCCTCTAAATATGTATCTTCCTATACATATCTCTGTGTGTGTGTATGTGTAGTTACATATATATGTGTGTGTGTGTGTGTATATATATATATATATATATATATATATATATATATATATATATATATGCATATATGTGTGTGAGTGTGTGTGTATGTATGTATCTTAGGAATGTTTATTGCTTCCACATTGTACATTCCCTATGGTAGCCAGACTGTACTGCATGATATGTTATTGATACCAGCCTGTCATCATACAGGTGGGATGGAATACTGTTAACATCTTCTGCCCATGTTATGTTGGGTCCTGGTTATGGGACTTGCAACAGTTGGTATTGTATTGCAGGGCAGATCTGTTTGGCTGGGGGGGGGGCAATATCAATACGTACAAGATGTATGTAGCTTGAGCCCCCTTACACCCATTAACAGTGCCTGTGGTCATATATGTATTTGTTATGTTCTCTTTTATATCTATATATATCTATATATATATATATATATATATATATATATATATTTATATATATATATGTAGAGAGAGACACACATATATCTATAGATGTATGCGTATGTATATATATATATATGTGTGTGTGTGTAGTTATATATATAGATATATAGATATTTAGATATCTATTTAGATATAAATATATATACACACACATACATCTACATGTTTAAATACATTTCCTGTACTGTTGAATGCCTGTGCTGGATGATATGTTTGTGAAAACATCAGGATTATGTATATCTGACATGGCTTAGTGAAAAATCACTTTATCTATGGTGGGCAGGGTCCTGGGTTTGAGCCTTGCAGAGGCTGTTTATTTTGTTGCTGGGCAGAACAAGGGCCATTGGATACAGAGTGATTAAGGTACTTTTAGGCAGTTGTAAGTGAGTTTGCCCAGAGGTAAGCACTGCTAACTTCCGTTTACAGTTTCTTATACTAAGCTTCTAAACTGCTTAACCTGTGAAGGCATTGCTTACCCCGTGCAAACAGGCTTAAATCCACTTACTGCTGCTTAAAAGTGCTTACTCCCACTTACCCTCACTTTAATTTCTTTAAAAGAAATGAAAAAGAGTTGGCAGGAAAGTGGTGAAAAGGGGCAAAAAGAGGGAAAGACAGTAGGGAAAATAGCTAGGGATGTGCAGGAAGGGTGTAGGGAAGGTCCATAGCTGCCCATTTCGTCTACAGCAACAACTGTGCATATACACTGAATTTGGAGATAGATTTGGACACTCATACCCCTGAGAGAAGGGTGAAGACAACAATAATATGTTGTTAAGCCAGTTAGACCAGATTACATGTGTCCAGTGGACACGTGTATGAAATGGACAGCTATGTATGGGGTGAGATTTATTTTTTTTTGGGAACAGATTGCCCTTTTTTTTTTCAAGTGAGATTGGGATGTTGGGGAGGGATAGTAAGTATATTTGGGGAGGTAGGTTGAGTAGGTTAACAAACAAGATGCATACAGGGGTGGTATATGATACATGTGGGAGGTAAACACCTTGATGGGGAGGGGTGTTGGGAAATCGGAAGCCCATGAGCCCCCTAGTGGAAACAGTGGGACTGAGGTCCCCACTCATGGGCAGTCACCACTGCACCTTCACAGCCCTGAATGTGGCTGCGCTGGAGGCTGAGTAGGAGAGCCAGGCTGACCTTTTTGTCATGACACATGGCCCTCAAGCTGGTGTAGAAGATCTCCGACCTCCCTGTGGAGCTCGCCATGCACCACTACCCATTCCTGGTGACAGGTGACTGGTTCCTCTCCGTACCCACTCCCAGGGGGGGGCGAGCCTCATCCCCTGAGGCAGTTCCACCTGAAGGTGGTGCAGGACCAATGGACAAGGAGGTCCCAGACGTGCTGGTGCCTGGTGCCCTGGCCAGCTTGAGGTGGGACAGGTGGATCCACCGGGACTGGCCTTCCCAAATGCGCTATGGTGTTTAAGTTTTATCAACATATGTGGGTTAGTAACAGTCAACATGTTCCAGGATTAGGTATAACAGCATGCATAGATATTCCCATTAACCCAAACACCAGATATGTAACAGTTGCATAGCAAACAAAACACATGCATATATGGGACCACAGTGGTCATTGCAACAGCATGCAGGTACATGCATAGAAACAGATTTAAATAATTATCAAACAATAGGACATATGTCCCAACAGTAGAATTAAGTCAGCACATACCAATTGAGTTGTGCAATTCCAGGATTAGGTATAACGGCATGCATAGATATTCCCATTAACCCAAACACCAGATATGGATCAGTTGCATAGCAAACAGAACACATGCATATACGGGACCCCAGTGGTAATTACAACAGCATGCAGGTACATTGATGGCAGCATGCCACCAATGTGGGAGTATTTCAACATAGCACATGCATAAAAACAGATTTAAATAATTATCAAACAATAGGACATATGTCCCAACAGTAGAATTAAGTCAGCATATACCAATTGAGTTGTGTATTTAGTTTATTGTTGCAGATATGGTGGGGGGAGAAAGATGTCAATTAACAACTAGTATATTCCTGTAGTTCACATTACTTTCCTAGTCAGTGCTGTGATCTGTACCTTACAAGTATTAGTACACTACCCTGTTGCCTTAGTTTGGACAGTGGTATGGCTGTCGACAAGTACATACATGAACTGGTTTTACCTGCAGTATACACCTCTTACCTGGTATACCTGTGGATGTATTATTTGTTAACACTACCTGTTTCTATACATACTCCCAGATTCCAGGTTGATGTTATGCACATACCTGTCCATCTCTTTTTGCACACACTCTGGGCATGTCTTCACCACATGCAGATGAACCGGGACATATTTCCACTATTGCCCTCTTAAACCTTTAGTGACTTGTACAATGACAGGTTTGTTTTATTTGACATTTTCCAAATATGTACAGGTCTGACAGTCAGTTATATGACATGAAATGCAGCCTACATGTCAGAAAAAGGGAACACTGATATGGCAGGGGGCAGGGTAACAGTCAGTAGATATGGGCCAAATAACTGGACATTCTGGACATTTCTGTACACTTGTGGGGTATGATTCTGCATACAGCTTACTACCACTCCCGAGATTTGAACCATGGCTGTGTCTGCTAAAAATAAGACACTGTCTATCACAGTTAAATGTGCTATATAGGTATTGCTGTGTATCTCTTGTCTGATTTCTGTCTATAATTCTCCTGTGGTTTTACATTCTGACCTTGTAATTACAACACTCATATGCAGGATTTCCTAGACTGTTGTATTATGTAGTACAGTGTGGGTGACAGTGATGAGTAATACCTTATTATTCTGAGCAACTGCAACACTAACAATGCCATACAATACCAGAGTAAACAGTACCAGTACAGGATATCAATCTTTTATTTATAGGCACAGTGTTCGTATCTGACAGACCTGTGGGAACAATGTTTGTTAGCACTACCTGCATGTTGCCACACAAATTATCAGTTTCCACATTAGTATTATGCACATATGTCTTACTCTGTTACTGTACACACTCTGGTCACAGCTTGACAACATAGGGGTGGAGATGGGACATACTTGGCTACTTACTCTCATAACATTTTGGGGGGTTGCTAGAGTGACAAGTTTATTGTTATAGATGTCTGACAATCAGTTGTATGTCTTATTTGCTGCCTAAATGTCTGGGATCATCCCACTGGTTTACCAGGGGGACAGGGTGACAGGCAGCAGCTATGGGCCGATTTACTGGGCATTCCAGACATTTCTGTACACTTGTGTGGTATGATTCTGTATACAGCCTACTACCACTCCCAGGATTCGAACCATGGCTGTGTGTGCAAAAAATACAACAGTTCACGTCACAGTTGAGTGTGGTATTTGGATTTTGTCTGTCTTTTCAGTGTTTTTTGTTTAAGTCTCTCTCAGTTGTACTAATTGACCTCTTGGGATTACAACAGTCATATACAGACATTCCTACACAATTTATGTAGCACAGTGTGGGTAACAGTGCTTACTACAACAGTACTATTAAGTGATTGCAACTCTACATTACCATATGATACCAGAGTGAACACATACAGTCAAGCAGTTAGACCTTAATTGTCAGGCTATTATGCTTTTATTTACATACAACCTATATGAGACCCTTCCTGCCCTATTCTCTGGTGTATGGAGTACATGCATTAAACAATACAGATTTTCTACAGGCAATTAACTTACGACTACTTTTAGATTTATTTCCTATGACAGTACATGCAAGAGTATTACTAACCTGCCTTGGGTCACGTTGTGACCGCTCCAGTCTACAGCCATGGGCTTCCTGGTTCATAACCCGCTCACCTGCCATTGTGAAAGACATAAGAGGAATATTTAGCCATACCTATCCATAATATACATGAGCAGGAAATTATTAAACAGGTAGTGGACAGATACTTGTATACAGCTGGGACTTCCCTTGTCCTCCTAGCCTCTTGGATCCACTGATCCAAGAGATCCCCCTTTCTCTGCCTCAAGTCGGCACAGTGATTCCTGACGTGCTCAGCAGTTTGGGGTATGCCAATGGCACTGGTGTGGTCACAGGCGAGATGGTCCCAGGCTCCCGCTTTATATTTGGAACCCTGGTACTGGCCCTGCAGCAGTCTCATGTCATGGTCTTTCACAAGGAGTCCTGCCATGACTCTGGACACCTGGATGCCCCATCAATGCACCTGAAAGTGCACACCCTCTCCCATTCCAGACATAGTGCCTACAAGGGGAAGCTACAACCAGTTATGAGATGTATTCCCACCTGTTGGGTTTAAATAGGGCCAGTTTCCTGCACTTTGCCATGATTGGATGGTTTTGAAAAGGCTAAGCTATGGGCAAACCTTCTTACCCACGGTTGCCATTACTTAAAGGGGTGTACCAATGGGCAGACTGAGTTAGCTGGCTTACACCTGCTAAGCTGGGCTGTGCAATGCTTAGCATTGCTTCATATTTAAGTTGCATTATATTTGCATTGTAGCATTGATTTATTATTCATTACATGTTATATACGTGTTTGGTATCCATGATTCATGTGTACGTACACTCTATGGGGTCCTTGTGTTTATTAGGGGATTTCAACACTTTATTACGACACCTCACATCTGGGCTTAATGCAGTACTCCAGTTTACATATTTAGATTCCTTCCACATGTTCAGTTTGTATTTCTTATGGTGAGGCTCTGTTTGGTGATACCTCAATCCTATGTACTGCTGTGATGGCTTAATGGTTAACTACTGTGACTATAGTGTACAGAGTCCTCAGTTCAAGACCTGCAAAGGCTGTTTATTTTGTTTCTGGCCAGAACAGTGGCTGATGCATACAGATTGATTACGGCACTTTTAAGCAATTGTAAATGGGTTTGCACAAAGGTAAGCAATACTAACCTCTGGTTAAATATGCTTACAGAGTGTTAGCTTCAATATTGCTTAACCTGTGTGCACATTGCTTATCCCCAAGCAAACAGGCTTAAACCCACTTACTACTGCTTAAATATCCTTACTCCCGCTTACTACTGCATAACTATGCTTACTCTTGCTTACTAGTTCTTACACTTGCTTACCACCGCACTAACTTAAACAGTAATGTCTAATGGCTCTTGGGCAGGTGATGGATTTGGCAACTGTATGGATTTATCATTCATTACACATTTTACCTTCCATTTGTATCCCTGATTCCTGAGTACATATACTGTATGGGGCACTTTTGATTACCTGTGGACTTTGCAACATTATGACAATGACAACTCACATCTGCATTTAATGCAGTACTCCAGTTCACAAATATATATATCATAGGTTATGCAGCAAAATAAATTAATCATAAAGTGATTTGACATGGAAAATGGATTGTACTGAAGTGACTCGAACCGGGAATAACTGCTTGTAAGGCGAATGCTCTGCCCACCACACTATTGCTGTACTGCTTCATTTGCATATATCTTGCTTTTTATCCTCTTGTGCCATTTAAGCTGCATTAACTGTAGCTAAGCAATGGGCAAACCCGTGCACCTATGGTTAAATTGATCTGTTTCATTAAAAAAAATCTTTATATTTAAATGTTTTAACTACTGCTCTTGTACACTTGAGGGGATTTTGCTGGGGTATGCAAACACCTATGAGCGGCCTCGCTCATTCTTACTCCTAAACTGCTCTTCTTGATTGCAGGGGCATGTATATTCTGAGAGCTCTGCTCTCAGACACTCACCCTGCACTCGTACACACTCCGTGTCCATTTAGGAACTCAGGCAGCGTGCCTTCATTAATATGCATGGCTCGCTGCCATCCTGCTCCTAAGCTGCTGCTTCTGTACAGGACTAAGCTAGTCCTGCACAAAAGGATAGTAAATCCGGGGCCATAACTTAATTTTGTCAAAAACACAGCATGCAATTATTGGGAGTTAAAGAGTACAAATCTTTAGGGATCCACTGAAGTAAATGAATTAATATACTGGTTCAGATTGGTTTGGGTAGCTACTTTTGGCATAAATAACAGATTAGGTGCATCAATCTGGATGAAAAATCAAATATGGATATTTATTTGGCAAAGCCTGAAGCTCTGAAACCCTTCCTGCACAATTAATGGTCGCCAAACAGATGGCCTTCCAGCTCAAGGATTTTACTCAGCAAACAAAGGGCTGCCAAATTCAAAAATATACCTGGTATAGTAATCAAGACGTTAGCTTTATTTGCAGATGAGATTTGTACTCAATAAATCCAGAAAAGGACATTTTTGTATTGTGGAACATTTTGAGACAGTTTCAAGTCTTTTTAGAATATTAACTTAATGAAGGTAAAACAAAGTCTACAGCAGTAAACTGCATACCCACATATGAACTGGTTCAGCAATAAAAAGAAGTTATGTACTCACCATAATATTCCATCTGTGCTGTCCATTTTCGTTCTTCCTCAACTAATGGGTTTAGATCTGATCCTCAGATCCAACTCGCTACACTAGCTCGTGGCCACCAAAAAGCTCTTGACCTCCTTCCCTACCCACAATGCACCAGCCTGTAACATCTCTCACATCTTGTTTGCTACTTGAGAGAAAGACTATTATGATATGCCATATCTGGAGCTCAACACAAAGGACAGTAGTGTCCTTGAAGCTTTTGTTCCTCCAGAAGTCAGTCATTAAAAAGGATGGGGGTTGGTGGGTGACGAGTTGAGGAAGAATGAAAATGGACGACACAGATGAAACATTATGGTGAGTACATCACTTCTTTATCTGATGTTGTCAATTTTCATTTATTCCTCAACTAACGGGACAGAGTCCCCAGCTACCTAAAATCCTGGTTGGACTGTAAGGAAGGATATTCCTGAGTACGGTTGAACTAATGGCAGCTCTTCCTCTCGAGACCAGATCTACTTTCTAGTGAGTGATAAAAGTATGAGGATTTGACCATGTTGTAGGTGCACATACATCATCCATAAAAGCTGTAGACTGGAACACAGAAGTTGCCATAGATCTGGTTGAATGAGCTTTTAAAGGTTTTGGTAAGGAGAGATTCAACTTGCTATAGACAAATGAAATGCAATCTGTCAACCATCTAGCTAGAGTTATCTTTGTAACTGATTCTCCTAATTTAGTATGTGCTGTGGATATATCTAATTTCTTTTGTTCTGTGTAGGTAAAAACGTAATTGTCTATGGACATCCAATAAGTGCAACATATATTCACCTTTATTTGCAAACACAGGAAAGAACACTGGCAAGTTAATGGATTGGATGATGTTGGATTCTGACACCATGTTAGGAAGGAAGGAAGCATTGGTACATAACATTACCCTATTCTTATGAAAAATCAAATATTGAGTCTTAGAAGATAATTCCTCAAGTTCTGAAATTCTTCTAGCAGATATAATTGCAACTAGAAAGATAGTTTTACAAGTCAGGAATTTTAAGATCACAATTAGCTGCTGGTTCAAAGGGAGAATGAATTAAGGTTTGCAGTACCAAATTTAAATCCCATGGTGTAGTGGGTCTTTATAAGGGGGTCTTAACAGGAGAGTGCCTCTCAAGAAGGCTTTGCACAGCTTAGAGGGAGGCAGTGAATACTTTTGAAATCCAACATGAAAATTAGATAATGCTGCTATACGGACTCATAGTTGATGAACTAGCACCTCCATTAAATAAACTTGCCAAACATTCCAACAGACTGAGCTGGAGCTGAGAAGGGGTCAGTTTGATTTTGCTCTGCCCAACAAATGAACCTTTTCCATTTACTCCTGTAAAGTTTCCTAGTAGAAGGTTTATGGGAAGATAAGAGTATGGTTGTCTGGCTATTAAAGGAATTGGAGAAACCACTTTGTTAGTTTGAGGCTTGAGATATCTGGGTGAACCATGTTTGTCTGGTGGGAGATAAGGTCTGGAGATGGATCCAGAATTCAATATAGATACTGTGGGTGAGGCCAAAGAAAAAGAAACCAATTCTGCTGAGGCCAGGAAGGAGCAGTGAAGATCACTTTACTCTTCAACTGGGCTGCTTTCTGTATGAATTTGGGAATTAGAAGGGTTGTAGGGTAAGCATACAGATGACTGGGGGGCCAGGCATGGAGTAGAGCATCCCTTGGGGATTAGGTAAAAAAAAGCTGCTGCATTTGTTGTTTAGGGGAGAGGCAAAAAGATCGCAGCAAGACTGAAAATCATATCCATCACTTTATGTTTGAGACACCACTCATGAGGTAGTAAGATGGAGTTGCTCAGTTTGTCTGCTATCACACTGGACTTCCTGGAATATGCATTGCTATTAGAAAGCTGTTGGAAGATATTGCCCATTGCCACACACTGATAGCTTCTCAATACAGGCTGGTTCCCCCTTGTTTGTTGATGTACCAAACTACTGACATGTTGTCTGTTTGGATTGCAATTGTTCTGAGGAGGACGAAGTCTTGGAATGCTTGCAACACCAAAAGCACTGCTCTCATCTCCAGAACATTGATATGTGAGTTGGCCTCTTTGGGGACCAAGTGCCTTGGACTGTTTTCCCCAGGAAATGCCCCCCCATTCCAATCTGGAAAGCATCCATGGTCACTATAGCCTTGGGCTGAGTGAGGATGAAAGGACAGCCTTGTAATACCTGTTCCAACTGCATGAACCAGCAAAGATATCTTTTGCATACCTGAGTTATTCTTATCTTTGCTGACATTGGTTGAGAAAACACTGACCAATGCATTGCTATCATCCATTGTAGAATTCTCATGCGGAATATTGTTAAAGGAACTAACATTATTGCCGCTGACATTGATCCCAGGGTTTGCAGAATCAACTGAGGTATAATTCTGGTTTGTTTGTTTGTTCTTCTTTCGGCTTTTCCCGGTTAGGGGTCGCCACAGCGTAACTCCAGTCTGCTAATGATTGGCAGTAGATTTTTACGGTGCTGAGGTGCCAGCTCGATGCCCAACCTTCAAAGAAGGCATGCCCATTTCACACGTCTTTCGAACGCCACTCGTACTGCATATTATTTTCCTGACCTGCATCCTTATTGTTTGTACTCTTTTTAACAGCCTTATTGAATTATCACTTGTGACATAGGCACATTTATATGTATATAAAAGTAATCAAACTGTATTAACAAATTCATGTTTATAAACATTATACTTTACATCTATTGCTATATATCATATAACCTAAACATTATATGAATTATTCAATTCCCGTTTTTTTTTAAACAAGAAACATCTTTATTAAACCATCACGTATGACATGGGCAATCATACATTTATATAAATGAAAACAAATCACATCAACACAATCCGAGTTGCAAGCATTTTACATCACAAACCATACTGACACACTCTCAGTTGCAAACATTATTCATCACTTATAATCTACCCAATCATTTTCAAACATTACATAGCTCATTTAAGTCTGCCTTCTTTTAAACCTCATTTCTCTCCTGTATGTATTGTTCCCATTTTTTCCTATGTAGTTTACTCCTACTCTTTTCTAAAGATCTCAACTCCAGTTGTTTTGTCTCTGTTACTATATTCACTACTTCTAGTATAGTTGGTTTGCATTTTGATTTTCATTTACTAATAATTGCTTTTTTTGGCAGCCACCATAATTAGACATAGCAAGGCCTTACCATGTCTAGGCCATTCCGATTCTGTATCATAACTCAGAAAAATCATCTCCCTCTTCATGCCAATCTGCCCGCCCAGCATCTCCAACAATGCATCCTGCAGGGAATCCTTAAAGTCAACCAGCTCACTGCACTTCCAGAAAATATCTTCCCAATCACATTTTTCTTCCCCATCACACCTCCAACATTTACTGTCTACCTCAGGAAAATTTCTCTGGAGTCTACTTGGGGTATAAAAATATCTATGTAAACATTTTCAAACAAAAAAATCCTAAATCGTTTAGATTTTGTTGTATATTTGGGAGACATACATATACCCTCTCATTGTTTCTTTGTAATTTGCCTATCCAGTCTCTCCTTCCCAATCTGTTCTAACCTCCTCTGATTAATTCTTATAGTTATCATGCAATATTTTATATGCTGTACTAATTATTCTTTTTTAGTGGCAGCTTCTGTTCTAGATTCTACTAAAAACTCCATCAGTGCTGGTCTTCCATTTAGGACCCCATATTTCTTTCTCTCTGCCTATACTCTAATATCAATCCTTTTTAGACAAGGCAATCTCTAACCTGCAGTCCAAATAAATTATTGGCATCTTCCCATTCTATCATCTTTCCATGTCTAGTTATTTGCTCCAAATACCTTGGTTCCTTTGCCAGTTTTCTTCAATAAATTCCAGCTCCCTCTTGCCTACTTTCTGTATCTCTAATAATTGCAGTCATTCCTATCGGCTTTCTCCATTCCTGCGTTGGCTTAGTTCTTGTGATACTTTGTACTATGTTACGGATATATTTTATATGATTATTCTCATTCTCCTTTAAGGCCTGCATCCAAAAACCCAGTCTTTCCTTGTTTCTCAAGCTTCCCCCTTGTTTCATCATCATCCCATTCCACTCCGAATTACAGTTTTCTGTTTTGTGCTATGTATAAGAACCTTATATGTGTAGCTCTGAAATACCCCTTCAAATCAGGTAATTCCAATCAGTCTTGTTCTACTGGAAGAATCAGCTTATTCCACTCGACTCTTGACATCTTCCCCTCCCTGAGAAAGTCCTTCACCTCTTTATTAATTGCTACCCAAAACTTCTCTAGTAGATAAAAATATGCATGACCTGTGTAGAAGACCAATAGGACTAAAAATATTTTAACTGCTTGCATCATACTATCCATATCCATATAATAAAGCTTCCATTTTCACAGTTTTTGTATTATCTTTTTAGTCTCTTCCCACAAATCATTAGCTACTGCACCAGAATCATTTTAATCTATATTCCTAAATACTTCATTTTATTGTGTCACCATAAATATGGATATTGCTGAACCAATTCGTATGTGGGTACATAATTTACTGCTATTGCCTTTGTTTTAACTTCATTAATTTTGTATCCTGAAAAGATTTGAAAGTGTCTCAAAATGTTCCACAACACTGTAATGTCTCTTTCTGGTTTTGTCAGGTATAAAATAATATCATCTGCAAATAGAGCCAGCTTTTCTTGACTACCATACCAATTATATCTTTGAATTTCTGAGTCCCTTATTTTCTTTGCCAATGGTTCTAAATATAATGCAAGTAACAAAGGCTTATTGTTTGTACTCTTGATAGAGGAAGAGAAGCTACTATACTGTGCTGAACACTGCCCCTGTCAGTTCTAATGTTTGAGTCAGTTCTAAGTGATACTTATAATGTATGGTTATTCTGAGATGAAAACAAGTCTGTAGCACCTGATCGGGTGCTTCTAAAGGTTGATGCCTGGTTGGGGTGGTAATGAACCAGTTATCTACAAATAGAAACACTTGGAACCCCTGCAGTCGCAAGTGAACTGCTACTACTGCCATACATTTGGTGAGCACTCTGTGGGCTGCGATGAGGCCAAAGGGCAGTGCTCTGAACTGATAGTGACTGGCTCCTAGCCAGAAACTTAAGTACATTATGGATTGTCTGTTCAATTTTATGTGATAGTACACATCCTGAAGGTCTACTGAGCACATCCAGTTGTCCTTGCCCAGAATGGACTGAACCGTGACCATCTGGAGCTTTGTGTGTCAAACTGACATTCAATACACTGAGATCCAAATGTGGTCTCCAGTCCCCCATTTTCTTTGGCTCTAAAAAGAATCTTGAGTAAGTTCCAGATTCTATTTGGTCTGGTGGGACCTCTTGGATGACTTTTTTTTAGCAGCTTTTGAATTTCTAGTGTTGCTGCTTTTGTCTTATTGGGTGGCACATCATGCAATTTTCTTACAAATGGAGGAGGTAGGGGAAAAGGGAATTATATAACCTCTGGAAATAATCCTCTCCACCAAAATGCCTTTTATTATATCTAGCCAAGCTTAGTGCAGGGATATGTGACCCCCAAATGCATCATGAGGTGGACAATTGGGCCTCCTTAAAGAAGCACTGAAAGGGCCTATCGGAAAAAGAATCTCCAGACCCCTGGTTTTGCGTGCCTCCTCTGCCATGGGGGTGTTGCAATCCATTGTAGCTCCCCCTCTGCCTATGGAGGAACTATCCCCATGTGTGTCCTGCAGAGTACCCAGAGACTTTTTGAACCACATTTTTGACCTCCCTGTTGATTTCTGGAGAAGGTCCTTTGAGGTGTCGAAAAATGTATGCCTACTGTAGACAGGGTCTTTCCTTCTTTCATACATCTGAACAGTGTCCTTCAATGTGGGGCCAAACAAAGAAGTGAGCCAAAAGGCGCAATGACAAAAGAGAACTTGAAGGGTTCCACAAAAATCACAGAAGCACATCCAGGCATGTCTCCTGATGGATATACCTGAACCTGCAACCCTTCAGGAGCCTTCTACAGGGTGCAAGATAAGCCTCATAGATTAATTAGATACAGCTCTTAGGGTAGTCAATTGAGCGGCTATTAAAGGTTGAGCCTCAGTGGTGCAATTTCCAGAAAGAGATCTTGATGGCTCTTTAATCAAATCTCTTTGAGGTCTCATAAAATTTGCAATATAGTTCAGTGACCTGAGTGACTGACTCTTGAGGAAAATTCAAGTGTCTCCTTTTGCACTTTCTCTTCCTCAGGACTTCCTCTGTGTGATGGTCCAGTGAAGTATCAGAAGAAATTAGAATATCCTGCTGGGTAGTCTGGAAGCTTTGAGCTAGCTGTCCCTGTGGGGTAAAATGTTGAGGCTCAAGACGCAAAGATATCTGAGAAGCACAGTGTGGATCTGAGGGGGTAGGATCCATCTGTCCTGCTGAAGCAGAGAAGCACTCTCTTCACAACCTTGAAAGCAGATCACTCTGAAGAGAAGGAAGACAACAGAGCTGAAAAAGCAAGTTTCAAGCCCATCACCTCCATCCACTTGAAAAAGAAACCACCTAAGGTGGAAGTTGGAGCCGAGCTGTCCAGTGCCAAGGCTCCAAGAGTCATCCTGCTTCAAGGATGTTGGAGCCTGTGCACTCAGGGCAACATTCAGATCTGAAGTGCTTTCTATGGATCCAAACCAGACAGACCTGGAAGGCTTGGAACCAAGGCCTCTAAAACAACAGGCTGGATTACAGAAGGAGCTGTAATAGGTGGAGTAGTACATGATCAGGCTTCCTGATCCGAAGTGAAAGCAGCCTTAAGAACTCCCATCTGAATTTGCACCATGAAGATATGTTGAGAAGTACCAAGGATTTCAATGAGAAAGAGATATATGTAATTCTGGTGTTGATGGAAATTGTCCTTAAGTATAACTTTATTTACTTTGAACTATAATTTTTTTAGGCAACTAAAAGGAGTAGCAATGGGTGCCATGTGTTCCCCTACTTTTGCTAACCTCGTGCTCTCTTGGTGGGAAAACAAATTTGTCTTTAACTCCAAATACAAAGATTGTTGGTCACTTTATAAGCGATTTTAGATGATATTTGTCTTTTCTGGGTTGAGGGCGAAGATAAATTCAGAGAATTTTCTGAATACATATCCAATAGCACAGAAGTTTTAAAATTCACTTACAAAATAGGTTATGGACACACTAATTACCTAAATGTTAATATATTGGTAGATAATATGAACAATAAATTTACATCTAAGGTATACAGAAAAGACACTTATTGCAATTCCTTTCTGTACTATAAGAGTGTGCACCCATATTTTCAAAAAAAAAGGGTATTGTGAAAGGACAATACGTGAGGGGTAGAAGGATGACTTTGGAGGACATCAATTTTCTGGAAGAAAGTGAATTGCTAAGAGTCATGTTTTTAGAATGGGGATATCCTGAAACATTACTAAAAGAAATGTTTGAAGTATCGGAACATAGAAAAGATAGATTTGCACCAATTTTTGGTAAGGATGACCTAATGGAAGGGAATTATGTTTTGAACAATGACTCAAAAGAATGTTTTGATAACACTTTTGTATTGGACTACAGTGGTGATGCCAACATAATAAAAGGTTTAATTAGGGAAGAGTGGGACAGATTTAGTGGGCTTTCAGACTTGAACCTTGCCTTTTAGAAACCCTTAAAATTTGTATTTAGGAAAGGGAAGTGTATCAAGAACATCTTAGAAGGCAAGGGTATTAGTAGGGCAAACAGAAAAGTGGGGACATACAAATGTGGTTCCTGCCCACAATGTTCGTACATAGCTAATACTTCTGAGATATACATCCCTAGTAGAAACAAGTTCATAACAGCAAAGGTGTATTCTAACTGTGAATCTAAAGGCCTAGTGTATATCGTAATATGCAATGAGTGTGAAGGATTCTATGTCGATAAAACCGAAAGATGCATCAAAAGAAGAATTTATGAACACACTTATGAAATAAAGAAAAATATTATTAAGAATGCATTATATAAGCACACTCTATCATGCAAAAAAAGCTAATTTTGTCTTTTTTGTTTTACAGGTAGTACAGGTGGACAACAGAAGGGGGCCTTGGAAGACCAGGCTAAAATATAGAGAAGTATTTTGGCAACTTTATCTTGAGGGAAACAAGTGGCCAGGTATGAATGATATGGTCTCCCTGGCCCCCGTCTTGAAACTAAGAGCTGCTAAGCTTTAATATATCAAAGCATTTTTTAGTTTTAAAGAATTTGATAGCTGGAATATTCATGTATTTTTTACTTGAAACATCAGTGATTGCTATTGGTCTAAACACCTCTAGATTATGCATTTTATATATTTTTATACATTTTAACAGTAGTGTATATAATCATATTTATTTTTATTTAAGATTTATGAACTACTAGAACTGTGTATTTTGTATTTGATGTAAATTTATTCAACATAATTCATTCAGTGTTTTTTTAACTGGGGCAATCAAGTATGTACAAGATAAGATGTTTTTATGCATAATTACAGTCAATTAGATTTAATTAACTACACCAATGATGAATGGTTTCTGATGCATTATCTGATGAAATTATAGATGAAAACGTATCGGTTGTGTTCAGCATTAGTGAAGTGTTTTAATTTTCGGTGCTTACTCAATAAACCTGAGATTGGGTTACAGCTATCTGAGTGCTTGTTCTTTAGTTTTATGGTCTTTATTAGCACATTTTCCTCCTTTTGACTTAAAATATAACAATAACATCAAGGACATTTGCAATATAATTAGAGATAATTGGGGAATACTATTAACTGATAATTTGAAGGAGCTTGAACGGGAAACACAGTTGTTCAGCTTTAAGAATAACTTGAACTTAAAATGTCTGTTGTGTAGAGAAATCTAACCTTAAAAAGTCTATTTTTAGAACCACCAAGACTGCTACCTATCCATGCAGGTAATGGTGTGTAAATACATCAATTTGAAAGGATATTTTCATCATCCAGTAACGCAAAAAGTTTATCAACCAGCCTTATTTGCGAACTGCCATAGTAAAGAATGTTGTTTATCTTGCTGTTGATAGGAGGCTTTTATCTAAAAATAACCCAATTGCATAACATGTGAATAGTAATCCCGGACATGGTTTTAGTTTTTGGTTTTACAGATTCAACAGATGGGTCAGAGAGGCGGTGATTTAGTTAACCACACATAATTATCTGAATTAAAGTGAATAGCCGGCTTACGAGCTGATCGTGTTCCAGGCCTGAATGGTGTTTTTTCTTTGAGATCAGCCCTAAAGGGGTGTAAACTTTTGAGATGATGAACTGAGTGGTTGTTGTACACCTTAAGGAATGAGCAATATTTTGTAATGGTGAATATGAAGGACTTTTCCAAGCCTGAAAGCAATAATTCCCTCTGTTTTTAACATATTAACTATTTTATGTAATAAAAGTTTTATCTGTTTATGTTGCAGAGCATGGTGGTTAATATCAGCTGTTTTTACTTTGGAATTTTTTTTGTTTTTGCTGCTGTGGACCTTCAGTGTCCCTGGGTTTAATGTTTTGTATTGGAGTTTAAAAATAGGGTAGAAATAAAATAAAAAGAGACATTAAGATAAAATAGGAATTATTTAGAGGAGCTGACAAAGGTTAAAGTATTATAGAAGAAGATGAGGCACAACTGCAGAGTGGTATAGACCAAATACGGCAGCATCTGAATAATATGCATTACTTTAGAAAGATTGCTGTTAAGCAACTGTTTTTTGATAACTTTAGAGCAAAAAAAAAAACCTCTTAGCATGATTTAAGCAACAAAAAGTAGAAAGGGCAGTCACCAAATTAGCTTATAAAAGAAAAATAAACAGAGATCAAGTAGAGGTATTATAGATATTTTGGAAATTTTATGAAAATTTGTATAAAGCAGAGAGCTATGAAAATCAAGAAAGAGAACAAATGGAAACATTTATGGAATGCTTAAGTATGCCAAGGTCAGAGGTGGATGCATCTCAACAACTAGCAGTTATGATAGGAGAAAATGAGATAAAAATGGTGACGTATAATCAATCTGCAGGAAAGTCTCAATGAATAGATGGTATTTCTGTGGAAGTTAAGAGCGAGAAAAGTGATAAACAAAACCTAACAAATTGGAAAAAAGCTGGCTGTAATACATAAAGATGGCAAAGACCCATCAGACTCAGCTTTATAAAGACCCACTTCAATCTTAAACCTTGATTATAAAGTGTTAACATCTATACTAGCTAAAAGAATGACAATGGTGTTGCCAAAAGTGATGGATTATAAATCATTGTAGTTTTGTTGCGTGGAGGCAAACATCTGACATTAACGGAACACTGATGATTCAGAGGTATGCTGAATGTAAGTAAATACAGATGGTGGGTTATGATGCAGAGAAAGCATTCAACAGAATAAGCTGGAAGTTTATTAGTTGGGAATTGGAAGCATTTGCATTCCCAGATACAATAAGGTTAATTAGGAGGATATATGAAGGATAAGGGGGAAGAATTAAAGTGTGCAGGTTCCCGTCTGACGTGTCTAGGCTGGTGTGTCCTCTTTCTTCTTTGTTATTCACTTTCGATTTAGAGCTCCTGGCAAAGAAATAAGGGACTCATAAATTCAAGGATGTAATTGGTATGGTAAAGAAGAAAAGTTGGCTTTATTTGCAGAAGATATTATTTTGTACCTGATAAATCCAGAAAAAGGATATCTCAGTATTGTAGAACATTTTGAGACCACTTCAAGTGGTTTTGGTATATAAAATTAAAGTTAAATCAAAGGCTATAGCCATAGATTATGTACCCTCACATGAAATGGTTCAGCAATACCCATAATTATGGGGACATGATAAACTTAAGTATTTAGGAGTATCGATTAAAACAGGCTTCTATTATGGCAGCTAAGGATATGTGGGAATATACTAAACAAAAGAATACAAAAACTGAAAAAAATGGTAGCTCTTGTTTCTGGATAGTAAGATATAAGCAGTGAATATGTATTTTGGTCCCTTTAGTTTTATATACAGGTCAGGCACCTTTTTATCAAGCAAAGGATAAGCTGTGGACAATAGTTAAGAAAGAGTTGAAGGAATTTATATGGGAGGGAAAGAGGGAAAGGGTTAAGTGAGATAAGTTTATTCTTCCAGTAGAACAAGGTGGTTTAGGATTACCTGACTTCAGGGGGTATTTTAGAGCTACACAATTAAGGCTCATATGCAGAAAGTTATAATTCAAAGCAGAAAGGGATGATGATGATGAAGTACAGGTGGGGGGGGTCAAGAAATAAGGACAGAGTGGGAATTTGAATGCAGGCCCTTAAGGAGAATAACAAGAAACAGACAGAACATTATATTCACAAAGTTGCTGAAAACATTCTAAGAATTAAGCCAACACAGGAAATGAGAAAGGAGATTTTGCTAATAGGGATAACTGCAAGTGGAGGGTATAGAAAACAGGCAGGAGGTGGCTGGAAGTTACTGAGAAAACTGGCAAAGGAACCAAGGTACTGGAAACAAATATAGTGGGAAAAGCATATAAAATATTATACAAGTGTAAGAATCAGACAGACTGGAAAGACAACTTACAAAGAAACAATGGAAGGAATCTGAATAGCTCTCAAGTATGTGAAAAAGTCTAGAAGGTTTAGGATTTTTGCTTGGAGGTCTTTGCATAAGTATTTTATACCCCAAGCAGACTTCAGATAATCATGTAGACAGGGATGAATAGAAGGTGTGCCCCTTGAGAGATTCTGAACTTTTGTCCATCACAAAATACTGCTTATGCATGTGTTGGAGTTTGATCATGTCTGTTTTAGGTTGTAATGCCTAGTCCCACTGAATTCAGAGCATCCACTGAAAAATTCTCATATGCAAGCTGGAAAAGGAGATGGTCTGCAGAGATGCAGCCATGAGGCTCAGCACTTTGAGAACCATGGCTATCATAGGTCTTGGATTCTGGGAGAGACCTCTCTTTCATGATAGAATTGTTTCTGTCCACAGGTAATACTGGAAATGATAATGACCAACTCCCACATGGAAGTAAAGGAACTTTGAAACTGGTCAGTACTGACCAGTGCACTGCTCCAGTAAAGAAATATTAAAGCTTTCTTGATGCTTTTGCTATCGTGATGTACAGATAAGCATCCTAGAAGTCCAACGAGCACATCTAGTCAAGTGCCTGCGATTGTGGTAGTACTGACTGCACTATGATTATCTGGAATGACTCCTTCACATACTTGTTTAAGCAACTTAAGTTGTGAATTGGTCCGAGGTTCTGAGTCTTTTTGGTACCCAAAAAGAAACTGGAGTAGAACCCAGACCTTTTTTTGTCTGTTGGGACCTCTTGGATAGCTCTAATTTTGTACAGCAGCTTTTATTCTATGAACTTCTGCCTTCTTCTGGCAGGAGGGGTACCTTTGGGAGATGTGAGGGCAGACTCTTGGGCATTTTCAAAAATGGAATGGAGTAGCCTTTGGACAGAATCTCCCTTATTCCCCTATCTGGCATGATGGCCAACAACTCTGGGTTATAAGGAAAGACATGCCCAGATTGCCTTTAGAGTGGGACAGTCAGGTAATCTTTCGAGACTTGTACTGATGGGATCCTTGAAAGGACCTTGTACAGCCCCGATGATTCAGATAATCTCTACCAATAGGGCAGTGACTGGACTGGAAATTTCTTTCCATGGGGCCCCTTGTGATATTGTTGTTGATTTTGGAACTGCTGGGATTTCAGAAACCATAAGTTATTGATACCTTCCTGATTTCTCTAGAAGATACTCTGGGGTGTTGAAAACTTTATCCCAACAGTTGTGAGCATTTTGCCAACCAGTCACACTACAGCAATCTCTCTCTCTCTCAATTTCTGCCCAAACAAGGTGGAACCGTCAAATGGAACATTGATGAATGCCACACTTGAACTGATTCACAAAGTTAGTCATGCGTGGCTAGGTCTGAACACACAGCTCCAGCTACACAATCCATCACATTATGAATTAGGTGCATGGTGATTGAAAATACAGATGACTTCATGGCCACTTGTGTTTCAAGGAGAGTCCACAGATCACCAGGAGGCATTTGTTTCACAGTATCCACAGGTATCCTCAGTCTTTTCAACCATACCACTCTGAAACCTTGTTATATGTTCCATATAGTTCAAGACTCTGACAGAAAAGGAACTAGACACACACACACAAGCTTCCCTACCCTATCCATCATCTTAAATCCTCTATCTGGAGGACTGATAACATGAGCATCTTCTGGGACATCCCTCCTTGTAGTAGCAGAGACACTAAGGAGTCAACAAGAGGTCCTTTAAGCCAGTGCTGCCTATTTTTGCTGGGGAGGGTGTCTGCAGCACACTATTGGTTTTCCAGCAAATGGGATCAGCAACATCAGTCTCCTTCCAGCTTCATTGCACGCCATGTCAACCAGCTTTTCTGGGCGGGGGGGGTGTGACATGACCCAGGCCACAGAGAGAGAGAGAGAGAGAGAAAGGGGATCTTATAATCCTCCTGAAACTCTACTCCACTGATGACGTGGGATCAATGGGCAGAATCCCCCTCTGTCACATCATTTCCAAACTCTTGGCAAAGCTGGCATTCTCAGTAGGAGAGTTGGTTGAAGCCTCCCCTTTGTTGAAATCTTTAGCTGGGAAGGGATAGATTGATGGCAGTCAATGTACTTCCTCTTGCTCCACCTATTCCACAGTGGGCTGGGAGAAGAGTAATCAGACCTCTTCTCAGAAAAAGGTATCCATATTCTGCATACTTGAATTATGGAGACCTCTGTTGGGGGGTAACATCACTTATGATTAGTTGAAGTACATAGTGTCAATAGCTTCTCTGGGTGGAACTGACTGTCCTGGTCCTGTAAAGAACTCTGAAACAGTTTCCTCTGTGTTGGCAGGTTGTCAGAAACATCCAGGCCCAAAATACCTGGCACCAAACATATTAGCACTGACATCACCATGGCAATGCTGGATGCTAACAATGGCAGTGAACATCCTAGTGCTAAAGCAATTTTTGCAGGTTCCAGCATCTAAGGGCTGAACACTAACCCACTTGACAATGACAGCAGCTCCGGGCATGTCGAGGTCAGAGTTGGTACTCAATGGTTGATGCCAACCCCCTTGGGCCTAGTGACCCACAGTACTGACACCAAGGGCAGCAGCAGAGAAACCACCAATGCTAAGGGCATAGGAGTAGGTAGATGAAGTAGTACTATCTCACATCACAGGAATAATGGTCGATTCCATCACTGCAGGTACTGAAACATGGACTAAAGCAGGAACTAAAGAAATGCAGTGATGGAAAGGTCTCGAGTCACCCTAGAAAAAGAGGGGCCTTTGCAAAGGCCATGTGTTCCCAGTCTAAAGGTGTATTGCTCCTGAAGAACCTGTAAAATCTGAGAGATGAAGATGAAGCTGTCCTGGAGGAAAGAAACCTCAACAATTCTTTCTCCAAAGAAAAGGTCCCAGTCTGTCTAGGTGCTGAGTCAGTTCTGCCTGCTAATGCCTGTTTAGGTGGTGAGAAAACTTGGGCACAAGTGGAAACCGATAAACTATCTGATCGAGGGGAAGAGGAGGACAGCCTTGGAACTTTTCCAAAATTGTGACGTCAGTTTTGCAGTTTTTCACTTCAGTCTTCCTTTGTCAGGTTTGGATCCTTCAGAAGAGTTCTTTGTGTTTGGAAGATGGTCTTTCAGGAGGTGCTGACACATAACAAATAAGCCCTTTTAAGACTAGCTTATTTCTTCTATCAAAAACAGTACAGGAACTATTTTTTTTAAATATAGCACAATCACTATCCAGGTAACTCGCATCACACAAACCACACATAAATGATTAAGGTCTTGAGCAGGAACTTTGCGGCAACACATCTTAAATCCAGGCTTGACATCCTTGTCCATTTCTAAGTCTGATTGCTCTAACACCAAAACAATTCTACAACAACCACCAATGACCTAAATGCCCTGAAGCAAGTCTAAAGACAGACTCTATGCTAAACTAACTAGAGGAGAACGGAAGGAAAACAAGAGATTTTTATCAAATGTTTTTTTTTTTTTTTTTTTTGCTTTGCACACAAGGGATGAGAAGGGAATAAGAGAGGAAAAGATAAGAAAAGAAACAACACTATGGATAGGAATGACACTGGGCAATATTGGAAATTTGCTAAAAAAGTGTAAATAAACCCTAAAGGCTTGAAATAATAAAAAACATGTATATGCTTGAAAACAGAAGCAAATTTCCCCACAGTGCTTAAGCTTGTAAGAGACAGATGTCAAAGCTACAACAGCAACAATGAGATCTAGAGGGCCTCTCTGCAGCAGGGGATAATGGGACAAGGGAGGAGCTTGAGCTCGTGAAGAGAGTCATTGCCAAGAAAAGGTCACCAAGGTGACCAGTCCATCTGTTCCAGTGTCTGGACAAGATCAGATTCATGTAGGTGTATTTTTAGTAAAAAGTTTACAAAGCACTTAAGAAATAAGCAACATGCACAAAGACTGCTATTGGGGAAAATACACTACAGCACTTAAGCCATCACCTACCACAATGCTGGGAAAACCAAAGGGGAACATTTTAAAGATGCATACACACAAAAGCTACCATTTATAAAGTTAAGCTGCAGAACAGATACATAACTAAAATAACAGCTTGCAAGACTGTTTGTCTATGCATCCATAAGGGATCTTAAAAAGCATCATGATAATAAAACCTATCAACAATAGCAAAGAACCTTTAGTAACTGCAGTGTTGTGGAATGTAACACATCACTGAACATCTGATAAAGAATAGCTTTATTTTAAGATGAGCTATGAAATTCAGCAAATGTACTATATCCTTATGGTACAGAAGTTTTCAAAACGTGGCCACTAGGAAAACAAAACTTAGATTCAACTGAAATATGAATCTTATTAAAAAAAATCTAGCCGCTTAATAAACTGAAGTTACAAATTTACCACAATGCTGGATTCTTTTCATCTTAGTTTGTCCAATATGACTACTGAGAATGCAGCCACTTGTCGGATCTGCCAGTACTCTCAGCCTCTGGCTCTTGTATTCTATCCTACTATAATGCCCTGCATCCTTCCTAATTTCAGATTGTTGGACAGGATGATGAAAGAGGATCTGTCAATTTTTAAGTTACTTCCAGTAAAGTAGCAAGCAAAGAACTTCATATAGGGCATGCAAGAACCATCCATTACTAGAGAAATAACCTTCAGAAGTAGGAACCATGTGGTGCACTCAACAAGGTGTTCTTAAATGAAAATCATACACAAGTTAAAGATGTTTTCTGACCATCACACAGCAGCCATGGTCAATAAGTCAGACCTTGAAGCTGAAGAGATGTGAAACACAGCCAAAGATGGCTCAGTCATGCTTGCCGGAAATAGGTCTGATCTGTGGTAATTTCTCCAGCAAGTGGGCAGAGAGGTATACTGCTTGTAGCACATGGGCTGTGGATATGTATGTGGCTCTGCTAAGCCTTGTTCTTGAGACAGCCTCTGTTATGTGTGCAAGTAGGAGCATGCATGTGCCAGAACTGAAATAAGGGTCTCATACCTACAAGTTCATGTTAATCGCAAAGCAGAAGGAGTTAAGCTTGTTGTAGAAGGAAGTAGTAGTCCACAAAAATAAAAAACTGCTAGACCAAGGAAAAGCCATAAAGATGGTAAAGTGGACTATTGAGGATAAGAAAGAAATTACGTATTGTTACTATTGTGCAAAAAGCCCATAATTTCCAGACACAATATATAAAAAACAATTAAGAAAGAAATTATAGAGGAAAAAAAATACTTCCACAAGAAAAATGGTTAGAAGCTTCAAATAAAAATTTGTATTCATTAATACAGCAGATTTTTAAAAAAACAGTACATAGATCAAGAAACATTGATCTGTCTGGAAAAAGAAGCATAGGAGGAAGTGCAAAAATATAAACAACAAAACTAGAGATTTTTGAAAAGTATAAAAAAGAAATATGGACATGGGAAAGAGAGATTTGATATGGTGCAATACTTATGCAAAGGAGAAAGCCAAATTAATCAATATAAAGAAGGCAGCCCCAAAGATATTTGAAAAGAAGTACAGGCATAGGCATCCAGAAATGGAAAATTTCACAATAAAGAATAATGTCACAAAGAGGGGAATGCAGAAAAGATTAGTAAAGCAGAAGTTAAACAAATAGAAGGTGAAGTTATGGAGTGCCTGCAAAGTCAAGGATTTGGTGTAGAAGGTCTAACACAGGTTACATCAAAGCAAGATGGAGCAAGTACACAAAGTAAGGAGAAACAGGAAGATCAGGAGACATCTGAAGAAGAAATATGGACATGTGAAAGAAAAAGAGATTTAATATAGTGTAATATCTATGCAAAGGAAAAAGCAAAACTAACCAATACAAAAAGAGCAGCACCAAAGATATTTGAAGAGAAATACAGGCAAAGGAATCTGGATACAAAAAACTTTACAATACAAAAAAGAAGACAACAAAGAGTAAAAGTAGAAAAGGAGATTAATAATGGAGAAGTTAAAGAAATAGAAACTGAGGTTATGGAGTACCTGCAAAATGAAGGATTCAGTGTAGAAAAATCTAATTCATAAAGCATCACAACAGGATAGAGGAATGGATATCCAAATTAAGGGGGAACCAGTGGAATGCGAAGCAACTGGTCAGGTGCCATATGAAGATATTTTGGAGCCTTCCACAGGAAGCTATTATAAATGTTTACTTGAAGCTGGATAGCAAGGGAAAGAACAGGAAAATTTGTGGAAACTAATACAGCCAATGTTGAGGAGTGAGATCCCATACGATAGAGCATGAATGTTCCACAGGAAATGGAAAATAAAAAAATCTGCCCTCAGTTTAGAATAAAACGAGCTAAGAGAAGAGTTGCTTGATTTAATAGAGATAGACAGACATATTAAGATCAATGAAAGAAATAGACTGCAGAACGTCAATAAAACCCAAAAAGTCAGAAGTCTGATAAAACAAATGGACACAGTAATTAGGACTGTCTGTAGAGATCCATGTGATAAAACACAAGTAAACAGGATAACTACTGTGCAGCTAAAGTAATAACTAATAAAGTTCTACCACAAGAACACAGGGTAGTGAGGGAAAGGAAGGGGAAAAAATACCATCATGGAAATATCGAACAGAGAAAACTATAACGCAATTAAGACAAGTGGAACTTTTAGAAGAATATAGAAGAGGAAACAGCTCAACAAAAATACTAAGATAGATACATGCAATAAAAGCAATGTGTAGTATTAGAACAGACTAGGTTCTATCATGCACTATCGCAAATAAGCTAAAATTCTCAACACAGGTGGAAAAACTTAGAAGATATGCAGATAAATATAAAGGAAAAGTACAAAATAAGCAATTTATTGATGACCCAAAAAAGTTTTACAGAGAATTGGGAAACAAGGTAAAAGGAATTGAAAGACCACCAAAAAAAGAAGAAATAGATACATTTTGGAGAAGTTTTTACGAAGATCCTGTAGTACATAAATATGCTAAATAGATAGAAGTAAAAGAAAGAATAAGAAGTTTAAAGGTACAGGATATAAAATGGGATGAAGTAACATCCAGAAAGAATGAAAGTTAAGAAAAGTCTCCAAATGGAAAACCCCAGGTCCAGATGCAGTACCTACCTTCTGGTTAAAAGTATTAACATCTTTGCACAAAGATTTAGCTATGAGTAAGAACTATTTATATGCACACCCTGAACAGACACCAACCTGCTCCTACTTGAGGGAACCTGCAAGTTACCCTAAAAACTATAGACCAATAACTTGCCTTCTGCCGATGTATAAACTATACACTGAAATTGATGCCAACAGAGTTTATAGTCATTTAGAAGAAAAGTCAATTATGGCAGTAGAACAAAAGGGTAATAAAAGAAAGTCACATGGAACAAAGGATCATTTGCTGTTAAAGTCATAGTGGAGAACTGTAAAAAGGGGAACAAAGTATGGCATGGATTGACTACAAAAAAGCATGTGATAGTATCCCACATTAATGGATAAAAGTGTGCTTAAAAATGTATAAGATACACCCTACACTGGTCAACTACATCATAGTGACCATGAAACAGTGGCAGACTACATTGCAATTAAGCCATGATAAAGGACAAATTATTATCCCAGGGATAAAAATTCAAAGGGGGATATTCCAGGGTGACTCTCTGTCACCGCAGCTATTCTGCCTTGCCCTTAACCCATTAAGCTGTCCACAGCTATAATTTGGCTCCTAGAAAAATAAGTGTGAAGACTTCTCATTTTCTCTTTATCGATGATTTAAAACTGTAAAACTGAAAGTACAATTGCAAGTTGACAAAACATTTTCAGATGATATAAGAATGTCATTTGGTCTTGATAAATGTGAAAAAGCAACCTTTTAAGCAGGAAAACTTATCACGAAAACATCAGTTTAGGACAAGAATGTGACATAAAAAAACTTGAGCAAGAGGAAGTGTATAAATATTTTGGAATTGATGAAGTATCAGCAATAAAACATGAACAAATGCAAATAAAACTTAGTAAGGAATACTTTAGAAGACTTTAATTAATCCTGAAAGCAGCATTGACATCTAGGAACTAAATCCAAGCTATAAACCAATTTGTTCTTCCTGTACTAACTTACAGTTTTGGAGTGATTGACTGGACCAAAAACATGTTGGATAGATTAGACAGGGAAAACAAGAAGGATGCTTCATGCTCACCAAAAGATTTATAAAAATCAGTGGATACCAGGATTACATACTCCCCATTCCGAAGGAGGGATGGGCCTCCTTGAACTTGACTACATGGCTAGATCTGCAATTGTGGGACTCCACACACATCTGCTGACCTCACAAGACCCAAATGTAGTGAAAGTTTTGAAACACGAGGAGAATAAATCTAAGATGACGTCTCTGCTTAATCTAGCAGAAGCATATCAGCATTGAGCAGGAATGGAAATCAAACCAGAAGTAGATAAAAATCAGGCAGCAAATGAATGTGCTAAAAAACAAAAGAAAGAATATAAGGTGAAGGACCAGATGAGAAGGCAAGAAATGTGGAAAATGCATAAATATAGTTGCGAGTATAGAAAACTTCTGGAAGAACCTCATGTTGATCAGGAACGAATGCAGGAATGGTTAAGGGGAGGGGAATTCAAACCAAGAGATGAAAGGTTAATAGGTGCAGCCCAAGATAGTGGGCTATGTACACAATGGTTTACAATGTCCATTGAACATATGGGAGAAAAAGACAAATTTAGGTTTTGTAAAACTGAAATGGAAACAGTCACAAACCTTGTTGCTGGTTGCAACATACTAATGGCAGGAGGACTGTATACTGAAAGGTATAATAATGTGGCAAGACTGTTGCATTGGGGATTGTGCAAACATTATGGTACTGAAGTGGCTGAAAAACATTGACAACATGAGCCACAAAGCATCATAGAAAATGAAGTTTACATCACATGGGATCACCCATTACCAACAGTTCAAAAGATAGATGCTAGAAAACCAGATATAGTGGTCCATGAAAAGAGGACAAAAGTAGCATTGATCATTGAAATTGTCACACCCAGTGACTATAGTGTCTTGCGTACAAGAGAGAGACACAAAGTCAAACAGTATCAGGATCTGTAGGCAGAAACGACAGCAATGTGGAAGAAAGATACCCAGACAGTTAGTAGGCGCAAAGGGTCTTACAAAAAAAGAATCGAACAATCGTATTTAGATATGTTAACCAACACATGTAACCCCATATGAATTTCAGGAGGAGTCATTACTGGGCACACTGTGGGAGCTGCGATGACCACTTTTGGCTGACATCATAGATTGAAACAATACTAACTTTATGAACTTTAATAGTACTTTGACTTAGGAATGGGGTCCATTCCCATCATGGTATTAGAAACTCAAAAGATTTGGAGAAATTAAAAAAAAAAAGAGTTAGGGCCATAAAAGTATTGAAACACCCAAACAGCTGACTGGGTGATGGCTATTATTCATGTGACTAGTTCTTGCTCCACAAGGAAAGTAGTAGTCTGAATGATTGGCAGGTGTGAGGCAGGAAAAAAAAACATGACTAGTGCTTGCATCAAAGCAGCTTACAAAGCAGTCCTAATTGCTCAAAGATTCTTACTTCAGATTCAGTGGCTCCTGGCAGAGTGATCCCTAAAACAGAATATGATGATGGAGGAAGGTAACTGAATGCAAACTGCATACAGTCCAATGACTCTACAGCAAAGTTCAGAAGAAGTTTTCAGGAATTATGAATCTTTTGGTACAGAAGAAAAACTGAAAATAATCACATTTCAAGCAATAGCTTCAACAATACGAAAAGTGTGGTATGGATTCTCAGGAGTCCAATCCAGATGTTTTGCACCCATAAATATGGCACTGAACTATACTGCTCAGTGTGACTTTACTCAGCAGACTGTGGATAATATTAAAAATAAACTGCTATAGTTCCAGCACATCTCTGGTGTGCTGCCTTAAGCCCATATGTTAAGAATGTTTGATCAAGTAGAATGAACATTCTTGTTTGCCTGTCTGGAGAAATAAAATTTACCAACCTTCTTTATTAGGGTTCCCCAACAGCCACACGAGTCTTCCAGAGCTCAGGAAAGGTATTCTCTAATCACTACCTCTTTCAGGAGACTACTGAATAGTGATGTTTGAAGGTCCCCTTAGGTTCATACGCAGTTACTAGACATGCAGTCCCGTAGACTAGTAGGGAGCCTAGCCCAAATTCCAAATTGCCTCAAATCACTGTCTGGTTAAGTGACTTGCTCAAGGTCACACAGCAGGCCAATGGTAGAAAGATTCAAGCAATATACCCTTGGAACATGAAGCAGCTTATTAACAAGTCAGAGCTTTAATATTTTCTAACTGCCAGATAAATATATATTCAATTAACAGTCCACTAACAAAACTCAAATCAAGGACCATTTGAATATGAAATGAGGATCTTACCAGCCTGACACTATTTCCCTTATTGTTCACTGTAAAATGCACCTTACCCTCCAGGCAAAGCAACATCAAAGTCTGGATGGATAAATAAAATATTTATGTACATGTATGTCCTGCTGCATCATTTCCAGTCTTGAGAAAAAAATCCTAAACATTTTTAGACTTAGTGAAAGATTTTGGTATATAGCAAAAAAAAAAAAAAAATACAAGTTAAACATAGTGAAATAGCTTTAGCTGGCATAAACTATGAGCAATCTGGTATGGAAAATCAGTGGTTTCTCTAACTGGATTGTGCTTACTGTAAATATTTTGGGGTTCTCATCAACCTCACAACAGAAGACACCATGTGCTAAATATTAGATCAAACCCACAGTCCAGTGAATAACACTTTGAAACTACTATCCATGGACCAGTATCAGTGGGTTCATGCCATCAAATGATTGCATGTCCAGTTGTTTTATTTGTTGTGTATACCCCCTCCCTACATCAATGATACCTCAACTAAGAACTCTACAAGAAAATTACTGGGTAGCTCTTACCTAAGTGGAGGTTCAATCTTGTAGGCAGTACAGTGACAACATGAAAACCACAGCAGGGATTATTATGCCAGATCTGACATTATACTGACTGACCATAGAAGTTTTCAAGTGCTCCTCCACTGGGAGTAGATGGACTATTTACACTGCATGAGAGATGATTGAACAATCAAAAAGCCTAGAGTTGATTACCCCGCTTTCACTGTCTCAGCTACCAATGGAATACTTTGTGTACATTTTGCTTTTTTTCCTGTGGAGAGTCTGATGGATACCCAATATGTTAAAACTCTGTGGACTTACAAACCATGCAAGTTTTTCTATCATATGCTATACACACCTCTTTGATCCTCTTCAAACTGGACAGAGGATTTTGGGTCTGGTGGGCTAAAACTCAAGCACTGGACTCACGTGACAGAGTATTGCAATTTTATCTTTCAATGAAACTAAAATATTAAGGACATTGAATGCCACTGACACATACACAAGTTTAATTATGCACAACCATTCTTATCTTTCCCTCCAGGATTTATAGGCATGGCCCAGAGCTAGTTGTTGTCTGTACATGCCAGATGAAGGCCACTAAGTCTTACAGGGCACTTGCTGCTTTCACACATGGTTCATGTTACTCAATGTAGCTCAGTTTGGTAAATGAGGTGGGGAGACAACTATGGACCATAACATGACTTCTGACAAACCCAGGGAGCACTTGCACCCCAACAATTCTGATGTATCCTCACTGGAAAATATCTGACTGGAAATATTTCAGCACATTTAAATTCTGAATATCTCATACAGAAAGCTTTCTGGCTAACTGGCTTATAGTATTAGTAGTGTCTTTAGGACAGCACATAGTTCCACATCTTTTGACCGTTTTTGGGCCTTTGATATGTTTAAGAGGCCTCTGTGAGAAATGCTTCAGACCTTTTGATTCAAAAAGTTTACTCAAACTAAGCCAAACTCTCTTTATTGCCTCTGTGTAAAATAAATAAATAAATGGCAAGTTACTATGTATAACTGTTTGGCTGCAAAGCAAAAAAAAAAAAAAAACATAACAAATGACTTAGCGCCTGAATCAAGTTGATCCTCCACTAATGGTGTGTCTGCTTTGGTTTCAACATAGGTTCATAGGTGTTTACTAGGCTAACGGCCACAAGGGCCTTTTTAAGCCTAGCCATGCATGCTAAATCTCTGATGAGTTCTGATACCCTTGATAAGTGTAAGCACAGGCCTGGGAGATGAACCATTTACAGGTTACCTGTTTGCATTAGAGACATAGGTGCCAAACCAGGGATGAATTTCCAGTTTCCCATCTAATTGTCCAAGTTGCATTTGAATTGGATTAGGGAGGAACTCTGCTTTATATGGATGGGGAGCCTGTTCCATAGATGGGGTAGTCTCTCTGGGATACATACCCATCTCTCCAGCAGGTCCTATTTATATCACAGGCAAGGTTTAACTCTTTAGAAAGGGTAATTCTGATACTGTCTGTTTTGTGGATATGTAGGAGGTCCATCAGAGTGCGGTCAGATAATGCCCTGTAAGCCAGGCATAGATCTCTCCTCCAAAAGCCTATAGAAGACAGAATACAGGGATAGGGCCTGGAGGTGGTCTGTACAGGACATATTACTTATGCTCTGTATTCTTTTAGTGAGGAACTTCTGTGGACATTCCAGTTGTTGGATATGCCTGGTTAGGTACATACCAAAGGGAGCATTGTACTCAATGATAGGTCTGATGAATGCCGAATACAGTGGAACAATAACTTCCTTGGACTTAGATGTCAGACCTTTGTTTATAGGTTGCGCAACATAGAATGATTTCCTCACACTGTAGACACGTGATGATCAAAGGCTAGATTACTCTCAATGTGCCCCTAAGTCCCGGATTACTGGGTCAACTCTAAGGGATGTGTTGTTAATATGGCAGTTACCAGGGATGGATACCTTCCCAAAGGATACTATTATGCATTTCTTGGCATTTAGTTTTAGTCCATGACTCTGACACCAGTTATTTTTCTGTGTTAGCCCCTCCTGGAGAACATTTGTGTCAGTGTGAGATTCAATGACAGCTCCTAATTTGCAATCATCTGCAAATTTAGTCAGCCAGAGACCACTGACATTGGTCTTGACTTCTGAGAAGTAAATGCCAAAAAAAGCCAGTTTAATACATATGTTTAAATGATTCAGTGCACTCAAGATATTAACAGGGCTAGCTTCATCTGTCCTATGGAATAATAAGAAATGTTGTGTAGTGAGTTTCTTATTTAAATTTTATGGAGATCAGTCCAGGACATTTGTTTTTTGGCACACAGAGTAGCAACCTCTCCAGTGACTTCCTTCACTCTGTCCTCATGACTAATTAACTTAAAACTGATCCTGATGGGCACTGTCCACTGCAGCAGACTAAAGTCATCCTTGAGCTGATGTTGCGCTGGACTTGATGGAATGAGTTCTTCTCTTTTCCTCCTGCAGAGTGCTGTAACTGTTTAGTTTTATGTTATTTACAAAAAATATCAAGGTTCTAGTTAGAGCTGGACCAGGATGTGATGATGACACTTGAACATCTATGTGGACAACGGTCTTGAAATAACCTATTTATTAAAAAAAAAAAAAAAAAAACAAAACAAAACCTATTGGTAGTTTTTCTTTTTGATTTTCTACAGTTAGAGGCCTCAGAAGTGAAGTAGAAGGACCCTGTTACTGCCATCAGGATAACCTTTGTCTGTAACACTACTGTTTACACGTTGTCCACAGTAACTTTTGTGACTCATTCTCTGTTGAATTTTGCTATGCGCAATTCAAAAGGAGACGGTAATCAAGTTGACTGATCTTTGATACACTCTTCCTGTATTCTAGATGAGGACTGATGGGCCAACTCTTGGCATGCCTTACATTCTGCAATTTTTACTACATGGAAGGTGGCTTCTCACATTCTAAGGCATTAGGCAGAACACCTTTTAGAATATATCCCCTTACTGCCTTAAACATTCCTAGACTAAAATCTCCATATGTCTATCCCTTTCTTCTGTACTACTAATGCTCATGTTTCTCCAGCAGACACACTGTACTCTGCATGAAACTTTTCTCTGTACAGGCTCACAACTGCATGAAACTTTTTTCTGTACAGTTTCACATATGCCTCTTGTTGGTTGGTCATGTTTCTTTTACTTCCGAAGAATGACACATTCACAGCACACAAGATCACAATCCTAAATTACAACGGTATCTCCATGTTGCACAGGGGGTTATACTCAGTAGACCATTTTTCAATTTCCTGTTGCATTCTGCTCTGGTTTATTGACCATTCATGATTTGGATGCCATTCATCTGTTAAACATGTTTCAAGTACAATGAAAGAAGAAAGAAAAAAAAGAGGAATCTTTGAGGAAATTCACTTTTATAACTTTTGGGCAACATAACAAGAGACTCTTACTTAAAATCACCATTGAAGACTTTATACAACAATCCAGTTGGGGCCTGGCCTGCAGCTAAGCAGTCCTACACATCATATTCTGCTGCAAAAGACATCTTTAAAAATGGTATTTAACATCACTTACTGCACAGAATGCTAAATGTTGGTGGGATTTGACTATTAATACCATTCAGTCACACAACATAAAAGGCAAAAGAAAGTGCTATTTCCACTAATTTCAAATGAAGATCATTACACATCTCAAAAAGAAGTCAAGAAGACAAGTATAAATAGCGATATCATCCACATACATTAGTTAAATTATGTTAATTAAAATGTAACATATTTAGCTAAAGCAATCAATCAGGCAAGTTTTTAGAAAGTGTGCTGCTGATTAAACGGTTGTGTATGCTGTACAAACTGAAGATACTATACTCTTTTCAACAGGAATAATTGTGACATGCCCCACAGATGTAACAACAATGGTGACCCTACCATAAAATTAAATGTGGAGCAATGATTCAGTAACTCAACATTGCATATCTACATGTGTGTTATAAAATGCTAAATATGTAACATGTACAGCTATGTCACACATACACACCATAAGTATATAAGTGAAGTAAACACAAGAAAAATGTTTAATTTTAAACAAGGCATGTTGTTCAGCTGTTACCAAAACTCAGTGTATAGCTGAATTCATCAAGGTTATCCTACGGTACAATTATCAAAGCACTTTTTTCTGCCATTCTCCAGACCTGAGCAAATGAACTATTTCATAGAAGAATGACTGCTGCTATTTATGAATACTGCAGTCTCTTTCATTTTAAAATATGGCTTGAGGTGTGTGTACTGAATTGTTTTCTCTCCAGGTTAATTTTAATAAAAGCCTGGATATGTGTGTGTGGGGGGTTTTAATCCACATTAGGTAATCTTCTGTGCAATAAAATGGGACACAGATATATACCGACATATTAAAAGACATTTCAGATTCAGGCATGAAAAAGGATAACACATTTATCAGATAATGCTGGTGGTATCCACTTAGAAAGGCCTCAAATGTAACATCAATTAATTTCCGGTAGCTGCTGTTCTATGAATTGCTTGACATCCATCATCTCCTGTAAAAAACAGAACAGATGCTCACATAAAAAAAATAATAATAATTTGCCAAGTAGTAAATCAACTGCATTGTGGAGGGTCTATGTTGTATCACAGACAAGTGATAACACTGAAATTTATAAGGTCGAGCCCATATCATTGAAAACTCAGAACACCAAAAACATAACGCTGAAAACATTATCCACAAGAAATATATCCTAAAAACATGTTTTGCAAGGGGGCAATTCCCCTACACCATTTGTGTGTGTGGGAGGGCTTTGTCCCCATCCCTCTTACTTATATATAGTAACTCTAAGATCGCACAACCGTGGAGAAATGACAAAAATACCACACACACTGAATCAGTGCTCAAGATCACAGACATCGACAGAGTTGGGGGTACAACATGATGCTGATCATCGCAAATCAAAAACACTATGCTAGATTCTCTTCTCTAATAACTCTTAACAATAAGAAATGACATAATCTCACACATTGTACAGTTCTACACTTTTTACTGTAGTTTTCAATGAAGTGAGTTAAATCTTATAGGTTTCAGTGTTATGACAGGGATCCCATTTTGTAATATTTGGTTGCACTTCACACTGCCTTAAGTTTGCTTACATTCAAATACTATACATGCACAGGAGGAAAAAGAAAGAGACTTGATAGCTGTGCTACCACTTTAACTGTAAACATATACTCCATCAGTTAAAACTTTATTCAACTGTCTTGAATGGCACCATCTAACAGATGTGAAGAATTTGTAAGGATAAATATGACCAGCAAAGATGTTATGAAAGCCACTAGTTCTGCAGATTTTCAAGAGGGTATAAAAGGAATACACCATCTAAAACTTTTGTATAATTTAAATAAATTAACAATGAGTTTACCTTTTCTTGCTCTGCAAAACTGACATACTATCTAATGTAAAATACTAATATTAACACCCATATATGTTTTACTTAGTTGTTTACCAGGTTAAATGCATGGACCTTCTTGTATCCTTTTCGGCTCTAACCTTGGACACAAGGGCAACAACAAAATATACACTTGTGCAAGACCTTACCATAACAGTAGATGTCCTACTTCTCAGTATTTTCACTCTTAGGATATCCTGAGGAGGAGAGCCTAACATCTGTCCAGTATACCAAAGCCTTTACACCTTCCAGGCATAGTTCATCAGACATATTCTACATGCAAGGAGTCAGGTACATATGTGATGTATTATGTCTAATCCTCAGAAATGAAGTGCCCCAGGAGAACCGCAGCAACCCCAGAGAAAGCAACAATATGCACACCCAGAACGAGAAGAAGAAGGAGATAAGGACGGGAGGAGGACTCTTCAGCCAGAGCTAGGGTAACAGAAAAGAATAAGGGGGCAAGAGAAAGTTTGGGGGGAGGAGGAAGGCAGAGAACAGCCCTCCACAAACTCATGAAAGATGGCCCTGGCAAAACCCACCCTTGCCCTGGAAATGATATCCAACTTGTAATGTTTGGTAACATTGTGAACAGAAAACCAAGTAGCAGCTTCCAGGATGGATCTAGTATCCAGACCCTTGACAAAAACACCAGAAGAGGCCACTGCCCTGGCAGGAGGAGTAGGAACAGAAGAATAAATCTGTTTGCCACAAAAATAAAAATAAAATGAAATGGCCTTAGAAATCCAGGAAGAAATGGTTTGCTTACACAATGCTAAACTCAATTTCCTAGCATGAAAGGAAATAAGAAGGTTCTAAATTTCCTGAAATGTTTTGTCCTATCCATGTAATAGCTAAGTTGTCTATGTAAATCCAGGGAGTGTAGTAGACTTTCACTAGAAGTCTGTGGATAAGAAAAAAGGGAGGGAAGACTAATGGTCTGATTCAAGGGCAAATCATTAACCATCTTGGGCATAAAAGAAGGACTGACAAGAAGAGACACCCTGTCCTTGTGAAATAAAAAAAAAAAAAAAAAAGAAAAAGAAAGGAACTGCCATGAGTTCTTGAAGTTCAGACAATACAGTCTTTCAAGCACAATGCTGCAGGGAAGAAGAAAAGCAGGCTCAAAATAGGCTCAGTCAATTTTTCTGCTCAGTCAATATTTCAAGAACAAAATTAAGGGCCACGCAGGAAGACTAGGCTTTCTTGGGGGTCTGATATGAAGGACGCTTTTTAGGAATTGTTTGACTTCAAAACTGTAAGCCAAAGATGGACTCACAGGCAGAGAGGTAGAAATGGCTGACAAATTAACTTTAACAGAGGAATATGCCAAATTAGTGTTGAGCAACTCACACAACTAATAAAGGACCACAGGGACCCCCCAGAGAAAAGGGTCCAGGTCATGAGACATCCCTAAAAAATATCTTCCATTTAGTCACACAAGACCTTCTAGTAGTGGGTTTTCTGGTCTCTTGCAAAACCTGAAGTTTATCGTCAGAAAACTGGAGCCTGAATGGAATCAAAACCCTATCACTCAAACTGTCATTTGAAGTGTGGACAAACAAAGATGAATGAGGGATCCCTTGACTTGCATGAGAAGAGCCACCCTGTGAGGTAACTTGTGATGACTGTCCCTGGCCAGGTGAAATAAGAGGAGGGAAATAAGTGCTGTATGGGTCAAAAGGAAGTAACCAGCAAGAGTCTGGCTGTGACCCACATGATCTTATGCAGGACATTGGAAGTACAGAAACAGGAGGATAGGTATACAGAAAAATTCCCTTCAAAAAAAAAAAATATGATGTCCACTCTCCAAGCCAGAGGACCCAGCACTCTACAACAAAACCACAGAAGTGGTCTGTTCAGAGGGGAGACAAAAAGATCTACTCAAGGAGTACCCCACTGACGTACAATGTCCAGAAACACATCCTTGTGAAGCATCCATTCTTGAGGATTTGTCCTGGTTCTGCACACAGAGTCTGCAACCAATCTGTGCTCTTAAGGAATGTAAACCACCTGTAGAACCAAGTGATGGTGGACTGCAAAATCCCAGGCCTGAAGAGCCAACCTGCAAAGAAAGTAAGATTTTGTGGCCCCTAGCTTGTTGATGTAGCACATGACTGTGACAAAAACCTTTACAGGACCTGGAACCCAAATGGAATTAAAGGCCTGAAGAGCTAGGAGCACAGCACTTATCTCTTTGATGTTGATATGGTCTCTCATCGGTTGATGGGACCACAGACTCTGGACTTTGAAGTCACTGGAGGAAGCATCCCAACCTTTATTGGAAGCATCAGTGACTCCTGAGTAGGGAGAGGAAACTAAAAAAACAGACTTCGATTTAGGGAAATCTGATAACCCCACCAGCAGAGCACAAGCTTGAGATAAGGTAAGAGAGGGACCAGAAACTCCAGGGGGTGTTAGTGCTGAAGCCAAACAATCTTGAAATACCACTGAAATTTCCTCATATGGAGTCTGGCAAAAGGAACCATGGGAATGCTAGATGCCATGTACCCCAGGGCTGGAAGAAATGTCTTTGCAGGAAGGACTGGAAGAGGAAGAAAAGACTGGAAATGAGCAGTCAAACAGAGGACGTTGGAAGCTGGAAAAAAAAAACAATATTGGGATCGTCTGAATCCTACAATCCAAAAACTGCTGGTCCTGACAGGGAGTCAGCACACTTACTGAGAGTGAGGGTGAACCCCACACTGCAAAGGAGAAGCATAGTGAAGTGTAGACTTTGAATCAAGAACTGTCGAGAGGGCTTGAATGAGAAAGTTGTCAAAGTAAGAGAATATCTGAAATCTGCAAAAGGCTACCCCAGGGACAAGATATTTGGTAAATATCCTTGGAGCTGTAAAAAGTCCAAAAGGCAAAACAGAGAACTGATAATGACAGGAAGAAACAGATATATGTAAAAACATTCTGAAGGCAGGGTGACAAGAAATATGGAGGTAAGCTTCTCCAAATGCAGAGATACCACAAAAGCTTGGGGAAACAAAAGAGGGAAATGTGTCTGAACAGACAACATCCTAAAGGAAGGAGCCTTGAGAAAGATGTTGAGAAAGGACAGGTCTAAAATGGGCCTCCAAGATCTGTCCTTCCTAAAAACCAGAAACATTCTTGAATACAGACCTATTCCCTGCTGAAATAGAGGAACATGTTGTATAGTTCCCTGTTCCACAAGATCTCACAGGAAATGAATGAGTTAGGACTGAGGGACCAAAGAATCTGTCAGAGGGGAAGGGGAGGCTGGATGTCAGATAGAGGCAGAGTTATCAGGAAAAGTAGGGTTTTGGCCACTAACTCTGAGTGGGTTTGCCTTGGAATTTCCACTTGGTGACCCTCTTACTCCAAGTAGGTTGCCAAAGCTGCCTACAGACAAAGGAAGACTTTGATGGGTAGTTCCTCTGGAACTTGGGCATACAGTAAAAAAAAATTACTTTATGTTTTGCATAATCCTGCCCTTATCCTGCAGGGTTTTAAACAATTCTGCAGCAGCAGTGCCAAAGAGAGTCTGGTTATCTAAGAGGGAATCTAAACATTTGGCTTTAACATCTTCATATATGGCTTGAAGGTGTGACCAAGAGAATCTCCTCATGACAGAACCAGATGCAGCTGCCCTACAGATGCATCTGTTGCATCATAGCTGCATTTAATGGAATGGGGTGCTACCCAAGAGGCAGAGCTCAGAAGAGAAAGCAGAAGTCTCACTGTCCAAGTCAAGCATATCAGCCAAGTACCCCCCCCCCCCCCAAGCTGGGAGAGAAGAGCCAGGACAGATCTAGTCATGTGGGGGTTGATAATTAATGGCTCTAAAATCCAAAGCGGCATAATTATACACTTTTCCACATATCTCTTCATAACATGACTGTCCTTATCAGAAGGTAAAAGCCTGGAAGAGGAAAGCAGTTTGCATAGCTTATCTGTGGACATGGAAACAACAGCAGGATCAGATGAAGGACTTTTATACAAGTATTTATGATCCTCAAGAACTTTAAAAAATCTGTATGCTTTCTTAGTGGCAGGAGGCTAATAGACAGGAGCCTGAGAAGCTACTGTAAATGTGTCCAAAAGGGCAGCTAAGACAGGAGGGACTGCAGAAGGTCTGGATGAGTCCATTTGCAAGAGCTAATATCTCTTTTGAACCTCAGAAAACTGGGAACAGTCCCACTTAAAGTGTTCGACTACTGTACCCCGCCAAAGGATAATTCTTCAAAAGGAGAGTTAGTGGACAAAGAAATTTCATCAGACTCCAGGTCCAGAGGAGAGTAGATCTGAGAGGAACAGTCTAAGAATTCTTCACCAGAGTCCAACTCTTCATCAGAAGAATCAGAATTCCTAGGTCTCTTAAATGGGGTACAAGACCAGAGAACAGAAGCAGGAATAGACAACCCTTGTGGGGGTTTCAGGGCCATAAGGGCATTAAACAGCCTGTAGTAAAGTCCTGCCACACTCTATAAGGATCCTTAGCCACAGTAGCCATAGTTTTTTTTGCTTCTTTTTTTTTTAAAAGAACATCTGCTTTAGCAAATGTAGGAAGTTCAGACCCCTGCCGAAATTTGACGAAGGTACCAGTCACCTCTTCCCCGACTAAAATTTGCAGAATTCCCCTAGGCCCTTCAGATATAATCATCTGTGGTTCCCCCCCTACATTGTACCAAATGTATGCACAGCCTCAGCAGATGTACTAGTAGGCAGCCCTGTGTCAGCCTTCAACTGGCAAAGGGAACTGGTGTTGGCACCAGATAGTCCTCAGGTTCTTCATCCAACTCAAGGCAGGCTTTAGGTGGAGGGTGGACAGCGGCAGGTTCAGTAAGTACTTCTTTAACTTTTCCCTTAAGTGGTGGAGGACTTTGGGACGGGCAGATTCAGCAATAGTACCAATTCAAAAGATTCAGATGTTGTTTTTCTAAATAAATAGAAAGGGATGACAAACAGCTGTGGAGTGTCTTAGGGACAAACATCTGACAAATATCACACTGAGAACGGTTGTGCATAACACCCCTAAAAAAGGGATTTCCCATGTCTGTCTTTATGGGGAATCTGACTCCCACACGCACTGTTTTCCTGGATGTCATGAAAACAAACTAAAAGGAGGAAAAAGGAAAGGCAGGAACCCCAATATGGTACGTATCTTTAGAAGGCTTGATAGATGAACCAGCTCAGTGGATGGTATACAAACCAAATTCTGAGGTAACATTTGGGCTGGTGACAAAGAAGTTCTGAAAATTTGGCGTACTTACCTCACATATACATCCGACACCTTGCATGCACGACGTACATCTAATATATGACACCTGGAAAGTGGAAAGACTTTGGTATATTGCCTGGATGTTAGAATATCCTGCTGATGACAGCCTAAGAGTGAAAAATACAGCAACAGTGATAAGGAAAGACATTTCATACACACAAACTAACTTCTTGTATCCTTTGCAACCCTAACCTTGGATGCACACGCAAAAACATTTCATACACATAGTATATCTGTGTGTGTGTGTATATATATATATATATATATATATATATATATATATATTATATATACACATACATACAGGTGTTGGTGTGTGTATGTCTGTATCTATAGCTATACATTTATTTATAAAGAGTGAAGCAAAGCCTCTCCTATGTGAATGTATTTTTTTTTGTTTTGTGAGTTTGTCACAACTGCAAGTGCAGTGCTGCTTTTCTTTGCATTTGTGATATACCTGTATAATTTCGGCAGTCAACCATTGCACAGTCGCTGTTTTTAGCCTGAATATGTGATGACCAACTGTGCATGGACTCAAGCATTATGTAAATTATTGAAGTAACCAGCAAACACCATCAATAAAAGAAAAAAAATATTTTCATTCCTGTATTTGTGGTGAATAATCACAAAATTACTAACTCTATAGCCACAAAACCACCACAAAAAGGCAATCATCCCAAATAAGCAAAAGCCATTTCTATATGTAAATTCGCAAGCAAGGCTTTCAATGAAATTTGAAGCTTCCTGGCCAACTGAATTTTCAAAACAATACACTGCAACCTATACACATTTATATTATATATATATATATATATATATATATATATATATATATATATATGTATATATATGGATCCAGGATGTTTGATCGAATGATCAAACGTCCGAATCCATTAAGTGCGAGCATACTTACGTGAAAGTGCTTTTCACAGAAGAAGCACTTTCGCTAAGTATGCCTGTTGCCGAGGCCGTACTATAGGGCGGATAAGGGAAACTTCCCTTTTCCCCACTGTAGTGCAGTCTCGGAGGGAGAATATTAAAGTAGGAGGGGGTGTGGGGGGCACAGCCCCCTGCAAAAACGTAAATGTAGTGTTTTTTTTTTTTTACTGACACGCTTTAACTAAAGCACTTTATCGGTTAAAGTGTTTTCGTTAAAGTGTGTTCGGTGGTCATGGACTCGGACGTTTGATCATTTGATCAAACATCCTAGATCCATATATATATATATATATATATATATATATGTAGTTAATTAGAAGGGGTAGATCAGGAGAAGACGAAAAGGCCACCTTGGTCCTAGGGCCTGTTAGACAGGGCAGCAGAAAAATGGAAGTTAGGAAAATGTTAAGAAGTGGGGAAGTGGGGTGGGAAGGCATACTGTAACTGATCAGTTGGACATGTATTGTTATGTTAAGCTCTTACACAATGTCTTGACTGAAATCACGGTTACAGTATTCCATGCAAATGGGTGACTCTCAATGCTTAAGTGAACAGAAGGATGGCTGAGAATGGTGAGAACTATCCAAGGGACCAGAAAGGACTGATCTGGTGAAGACTGTCCTAGACCTGGAAAAGGAGGCAAATCTGTAGTGTTAAGTGTGCACATAAGCAGCTTCTGGGATGGTTCTGGAATCTACTCCTTTGTAGAAAGCTCCAGAAGAGGCTACTATTCTAGAACAGTGAGCACTTAGAAACAGGGTAATGATTTTCCTTGGTGAGTGCAACAAAAGGAATCTGACTTAGAAATCCAGCTTGGAATAGTTTGTTTGGATACTGCCTGGCCCAACTTAGAATCCATGAAAAAGATAAATAGTTAGTCTAACTCATGAATGGACTTGGTCTGTTTGGATGAAATCTTAGTTGTCTGCGCACATCCAGGGAGTAAAGAAGACTTTTACCCCTGTTCTTTGGATTAGGAAAGAAAGTAGGCAGACTGATGGCCTGGTTTAAGAACATCTCATTTACCACTTGTTGCATGAAAGAGAGGTTAACTTTCAGGGACACCCTGTCCCTATGGCAAATGAGAAACATCCACAATTGCCTGTAGTTCTGAGACTCTTATAACAGAAGAGAACACTAGCAACAATGTTTTTTTTTAAGTGTAAAATTTGACAACAGAAGAAGCAGCTGGCTCAAAGGGACGCAGAATGAGTTTTCCAGCACAAAGTTGAGATCCAAGGGTGGGCACTGCTTTTCTTGGAGGGTTTAAATGCAGAATTCCTTTCAAAAACTGTCTGCCCTCAAGCCTGGACATAACAGGTAGACTGAGAGGAAGACAAGTGGTGATGGCTAAAAGTTTAGTTTTAACAGAAGAATAAGCCAGGCTGCTTTTCTTGAGTTCACACAAGCAGGATTAAATAAGAGGAACTTCTGATTTTATAGGGTCCTGACTGTCAGTTTGACACCCAACTGAAAATCTCTTCCATTTGGCTAGGTAGGATTTTCGTGTGGTGGGTCTCCTTGCCAAAAAAAAGCATTTCAGAACAGCACAGCAATGACACATGAGAAAAGATGAGTGTTGAATTTTCAAGATTGGCAACTTCTAAAAATGAAACTGACCATGGCATGTTTACCCATAATGTCAATACCCCCTCTTAAAGCTATATTCCACAGCTTTCTGCCACCTGCTGAAAGTTTGTAAGGGTGCACCCAACCAATTCCCACTTAAGAACTAGATGGGGATTCAAGGGGCAACACCTCTTACAAACTGTACTATGGAAAACAAATATACAGATAGTGTTTAACATGGAAATGCTTACATTAGGAAGCATTCAGTATACAGACTGTATACAGAGTGCTCAAATAAAATGCACATGGTCCAGCATTCTTTACATTTGCCTAAACTTGATTGCTTTGACCACCAAAAACAAGACCCAAAATCAAAAATAAGGTTGCTACTTTTACAAATGCCCAAAATGGGACATTTTCTATGGAAAATGAGATTTTACAGTACAAACCATTCCCACAGTAAGTGCAAAGGGCCATACTTCATTTTTTTTTGCCAAATAAAAAGCTTGCTTATGTTATCATGTGTCAGATACATGTTAAGTGTTTTATGCAACTATTAACTTAGGAATCCCAGAACAACTGCTGTTTTTTTTCCCCCACAGGGCACAGCTTACAACTTCATACGTGAATAATAGACTAACTGCCCTGAAGGGCCATTTTAAGTCTAGCCAGTAACCCAAGTCAGAATCAAAACCTCTACCTTTGTGTCTGTGAGGTGAAGACCTTAACCATTATGCCAAACCCAGGAACCATCTTGCATAAAGAAAGACAAGTGTTAGCCCAAGTTTTAGGTCAGGAACACTTTTACAAATGTTTACGATATTAGCTAAGAAAGTTGATATATCAACACTATTTACATTAGCATGCATTCTGCGATGATGAAGATGTGCTTAAATGTAATGTCTGCCATTATTATTTATTTTATTAAGCAGATGTATCCCAAAATTTGAAATTACAAGAGAGAGAAAAAATTTGATTCAGAAAGCAAGTTCACCTTGCACAATCTGGAGCACATAAGTGCATGCATTATGGTTTTGCGACATAAAACATAAAAAACATTAAAACACACTTTTTTCACATAAGTTTTTTGGACGAAAGTGCTTATCTTTGTAATTTCATGTGAGAAAAATGTGCTTTAATATTTTTATGGCTACATTCTTGCTCGGGTTAATAAAATTTGATTTTAACATTTGCGAAGGGAACCACTCAATTATTGGATACCAGTACAGCCATATTCGCAGGTGAGAAAGTTAGCAGAGTTTTTCAATCCTAAAATTTCAAGCAATGTTCTTAGCTGCGGTAAATTGTTAACCACTGTAGTACAATGAGGAATGTGCGCTTGGAAGGTCGCAAATCGTTCAGTGTTTGCAGAAACAAGTTTCTGTTGGTTTGCAACCGATGGAGATACTGTAGAAAGCTTTGACTTGTGCTCTGAATATTTATTTCAAGTAAAACCTGGCTTGCCCCCAAAGAATTTAAAGCCGTGTTTTGGGACTATAGTAAAATAGTATGATGATTCCGATAGCAAGTCTGCCTGTGTTAGCTCCATGAAGTTGGGTTGTATTACTTATGTAATGTCTTCTGTTTTTTTTTTTGTCAGCCCAGTAAATCATTACAAAGTAACCAGTGTTTATCTTTAGAGCAATGGGGAATTTATCTCATTTACATGGTCCCTACTATCTTCTACTGCTCATACTCAAATTCTGCGCACTTCTTAAGCTTGTAGGACCAACCTTATTTTTAATTTATAGAATATTTAGTAGTTAAGCAGAGAAAGTAGTACTGCTGAGGGGTGTGGTCATTATTCTTGTCATTATAAAGGCCAAAGTACAATTTTTTTTTTTTTGTGGGGGATGGATACATTAGAAAAGTGTTACTTAAGTTGTTTGTTTTATATCATTGTTGTAAATCAGCTTCTGATTAACATGCATGCCCTTAAGTATTGTCAGCTTCAAAGACCATTTGCCAGCATGCAAGGGACATTTTAACAACTCTAGAAAGCTGACCAGAAGTACACAAATGTGTGTGTATGTGAAGCTGGACTTGATGGCTCATCACCATCTTTAGGTATTGCAGCCACTACAGCTTTTTTCCCAGGATGCTAGTGCTTCCCTTTCTTTTAAAATGCTGTTAAACAAAACCTTCCAGATCTTTATCACTTTCTTCACTTCTAACTTCCAGACTTCCACTGGAATAACATCTACCCCTGGAGTCTTTCCTACAGACTGGTTAAACATCACAATTTTTATCTCATCTCCTTCTATATTACTGTTAATTGTTGAGCCTCATATACCTCTAATCTTGGTATATTTAAGTCCTCCATAAATATTTTTATTTGTGCTTTTTCTTGATTTCCCCACTTCTCTGGTTTATACAAATTTTCATAAAATTTCTGAAATATCTCTCATACCTGTACAGGATCTCTGGTTATTTTTCTTGTTATAGGCTCCTTAAGTTTGGCAATAACCCTTTCTACTTTACAATGCCCAAGTCGTTCTGCCAAATGTTTTTGTGCAATGGAGTTATCATCAAACAGCTGCATAACTGCAATCGTTCTAAAGTCAAGGATATTATTCCAGGTACTCCCTTATTTTTTCTAGCACTCTAAAACTGCACCTCTTCTTGTTCTGTGAGATTCCTTTTATTTTGCAATACTTTATTTAAAGGGTCTGACAATGGTTAATTATTGTTACTCCTTAACCATATCACATTTTCTTTTATTTCTACCCTATTTTTAAACTCCACTTTCATTTTATCCCAATCACTAACTACAGCTTTTGGAGTATTTTTTATCTTCCATAATAACTACTGAATAATTTACAATAACTATTCCTTACTCTTTTTTTTAACAGGTAGGTGGAGAAGTGCCAGTGTCCCATCTTTACTTCATTTCCATGCATTATTATTTTAGTAATTATTGGTGCATGATCTAAAATATTTATTGGATGCATACCAAAGTTCTCAATTAAATGCGCATGTTCCTAAGAAATATAATTTCTATCTAGTCTAGCCCAGTTATTGTACCTTGGGAATAATATGTAAATTCTCTCCCAAGTTCTTATACAGAATTCACATCTTTCATACCAAATAATGTCAAAAAGTTCATCAGAAATCTATCTTCTTTTGTTATATTTTTTCTTCTAGGCCTCTCAGATAATCCTCACTATTGCAAACCAAATTCCAGTCCCCACCTATAAGTAATATTCCTTGTTGAAAGCTATTTCTCTCATTTTTTTAAAGTTCCATAATAGCAGTTTTAGGTGGAATATAAATATATGCCAACGTAATCCTCATCCCTTGCCACTAGACCCTTACTACTACAAATCTGCCATTACTATCTTTTTCCCCCCTCTTCTATCACTTTTGGAGCTCCTCTAGCAATTAATACAAGTATTCTTATTTTCCTTTGTCCCTGGTATTCTTGCTGAATATCCAAGCTGAAATCCATTCTTTGACAAATTCATGTTCATTTCTTTCCAAATATGCCTCCAGTAGTATTGCTATTTGTACTTTGCATTCCTTAATATAATTAAATATTCTTTCCTTTTTGTCTGTACCTGTGAGACCATTCACATTCCAAGATAATATGGAAAGGGTCACCATTATAAGACATCATTATTCCCACCTATTATACATGACAGCTTTTTACATGTCTACTTCCAGTTCTTCTTATATATGCACTGACTAATGTTTGCCAGGTTAATCCTTTATACAGTTTTTTCTTATCACCACCACTGGAACCTGATCACATTTTATAAGGCTTTTTGTTTTAAGGAAACCCTCAAACAAAAAGAAACCAAACACACCCCAGAACACCCCTATAACCTGTTAACTTAATACAAACACAAAATTATGTACATCTTCAAATAATGAAGTTTAATGGTCCTAATAGGAACAATAATCTGAAATAGACAGCTGCAAATGCAGGACTTAATTAATCTAAAACTGAGGTTATTTATGCTAAGGCACACATTATTGCCTGTGTGTCTACTTACACTAATTGGTGCCTGTTCTTTTTTTATCCTTTTTCCCCTCCCAGATGTGAAAAACAAACTGCATGCTTTCAGAAAACATTAGCTTTTAGCCTTGAAGAAACCAGTGTTCTGGCTTTTGTCCTACTATCAGCATATCTCCATGGAAACTAAGAAAAAAATATTCCCCAGCTGCAGGCTTCTAAAGACAAGCTGAAACATTTGTTATTAAAGGAAACTTTTTCATCATAATCAGTGTAATATTACTTGTTTCCACTTAAAACTTGTTTTTAGATTAAGCCAAGGGTCTTAATCCAGACATTCAACTATGCAAAAGTAAAAGAAAAGCATATCACTTTTGCATATATTAAGATCTGTGTACTTTTTCATCCCATCCCACAGCTTAACAACCCAAGATTACAGCCTATTAACTTGAACATGCTTTTGTCCAGCTTTTTTCTCTTTCTGCATTTTAATGCCTACATTTCTTAATATTAAAAAAGGAGAAAAAAGCATGTGTTTACTTTAGTATCTTTATCACATACAAAAACAACTGAAAATGTTTTACTATAAAACATGCTATTTAAATCAAGAAAAGTTTCATAGGAATAATGTTAAGATAAACTGTTTTACTTAACTGCTTTTTCCTTCCTCTTCCCCCCTCCTCAGTGCCCTACCATCTCCTCAGTGTCCTACCAAACAATGATGACGTGAGGTAAATATCTTTCAGTTCCCCACAAGTTTAACAAAATGAACAAAAGTCTGCTCTTTCCACTTTTTTTATACAGACGTAGTTCACAAATGTAATTGATGCTTTTCAGTCTCAAATTTATTCACTAGCTTCCATGTTGCTGTTCTTCCTGTTCACCTCCATCTCCCAACTATGGATTTTAATTCAATTCCAGTGCTCTCTGGATTCTTCTAGTCAGCTCCTGCACACTCTCTCTGTCTCTCAAGCATTTCCTTTGGAACAGTGGAAAAGTTTCACTGGTCAAGTCTCTCTGTGTGCTTAATTATCATGAACGAGAAGCAGAATCCCCTTCTGCCTGATGGCGCACGTTTTGTTAGACAAACTTTTGTCTTTCACCTTTGCCTGTTCTGAACAAAAAATAGATTTTGATGATCTAGAAAAAATATTCTGAAGACAGCTGAATACTGTAGCTTGAATCTCAACATGCCTCTCAACACTCCCTGACTGCTGGAATAAATTTGTTTATCTTCTGCCTGGTGGACAGTGAATAATCATTTTCTGCACTCTGCTGTCTCCAACTTTTAATATTTTGCCACTTAGCTACAGTTTTGTCAGGATCAACTCTTTCTGCTGGTAGGTTTGCATCTTTACTACTATAGGTCTTGGTTGCTTTCTCAAGGCCAGGTTTGGAATGTACACATGGTGTGCACTTTCAATTAACAGTTTCTACTGATATCAGTCCAATTGCTTATTTGTGCCTTCATAAAATTAACACAGTCTGTTACTTCTAGTTTTTCTGGTACAGCAGAAAATCTCATATTTTTCCTATGTGCTCTGTTCTCTAATTCTACTATTTCTGAAACATCTCATGAACAGTCTCGCACTCAGGCAGTCTTTTCTTCATTTTGACCTATGATTTGTGCAGTTTTATCAACTCATTTGAATATCTGTCAAAAGCTTCTTCCATTTTTTCCAGCCGTTTATTTGAGTTGATATATTCCTTCAGTGCTTTGTTTATTTAATCATCTCTGAGCACATTTGACTTATTTTTCCTCTTGATTAGTGGAAGCCATGTCTTGTATCAAATCCGGAGCTTGAACTGCTTTATGCTGAGCAGCTTAAGGATTCTTTCCAGTAACTGTCTTCTCTTCACCTTGTTTAGTTGATTTTCTTTCAGGCTCTCTCAGTTTCTTTTTTGTTGGCATCCAGGCAGTGTACTTACTAACCCAGTAAATGAATTTACTAAAAGTGACAGCTCCTGGCCACTAGCTGTCGGTTGCTTTTTTCACACTGGGAGACCTGCAGTTAAGGTATTAATAAGTATGCAGCCATCTTGAAAAGACTGATGCACTCTTTCTTGTGGTTGGATTGTTAAAAATTTTGAACCTTGTGGGTTCCTATTCATGACTCCCAAGCCTCTTCTGAGGCATCTATATACAGTTCTTGAGTTGTAGTCAGTACGTTGAAAGGCAAGCGTGGCTGAGGATCACCTTATTACCTATTACAGGATCTCTTTCTTGAAACAAGGCATGAGGGAGATCTGTGCGTCCAGGGGAGATCTGTGTGTCTAGTGGGTGAGCGTGTTGAGGCCATACATTTTTCAGGTACCACTGAGTTTTCTCATACGCGGCCTGGCTAAAGGAAGCAGTGGTAGGGTTGCTGCCATCTAACATCTAGTGCTCTGAGAATTTCCCTAGATGAACATTCTTAGAGATATATTAATGACTGGAATTAAGTTATGAGTGTCTACACCTTTCCTGGGGTAAGTAGGCCTGCATTTTTTGTGTATAGTTTGCAGCACTGAAGGGAAGATTATTTTGAAATTGAAAGTAAATCTCATTTGCAGGAGCAGGTGAGAGAGAAAGCACAGTTGCATAAAATCTCACCATAACCTTAGATGTCCTTCTTTTAACTGTTGCAGTATTCATCACCTCTGGTATCTTCTGCTAAGGACAGCCCAATATCCATATAGCAAACCAAAGTCCTTATTACCTAGGGAGTATCGTATGTCAGACATATATTCCTCTGGGTAAGCACAGGGCACAAGGGTGAAGCATGTACGCTCCCACCTCAGAACTTAGGTGTCTCAGGAGAACTAGGACCCCCAGTGGAAAGGAGGACATGCCCAGCCATAAAAAAGGAATGGAAGAAGAGAAGGAGAGGAGCCTTTTGGCCCAAACTAAAAATACCACCCATACAAAAAAGAGAGAGAGAGAGAAAAGGGGGCAAAAGGGAGGGAGTGAATACTGCAACAGGGAAAGGAAAGACACATACTGTGCTGGTAACATTTTACACAACTGTACTATATCCTTCCATATCACTACTGCAGTACTCACCTCTGGGACAGTATAAAAGCTACAGTGAAAGCAAGGAGGAGCCCTCCATAAAACCATGCAGGACAGCCTTGGCAAAACCTGTCCTTGCCCTGGAAATGACGTCCATTTTGCAATGTGTTGTTAAAGTGTAAACCGAAGATCAAGTAGCAGCTTCAAGGAAGGAGTTGGTGTCCAAACCTTTGAAGAACGCCCCAGAAGAGGCCACTGCTCTGGTGGAATGAGCCCTAGTGGTAGCAGACAATTGCTTATCATGAAATTAACAACAATAAGAAATGGTCTTGGAACCCCCGGAGGAGATGGTTTGCTTGCAAACTGCCAAACCCAATGTCCTGTATGAAAAGAAACGAAAAGCTGATCAGATTTATAAAAGGCTTGAGTTTTGTCTAAATAATATCCGAGCTGTCTATATACATCCAAACTATGCAGAACCTTCTCATTAGCAAATTGTCGAGAAGAGAAAAAAAAAAGTAAGCTGGATGGACTGATTAAGGGACAGTTCATTAACCATCTGAGCACAAAAGAAGGATTCTTATGGAGACATCCTGTCTCTATGAAAAAAAAAAAACAAAAAAGGGGGTACTGCCATCAAGGTCTGTAGTTCAGATACCCTTTTGGTAGAAGTTAAACCAACCAATAAAATAGTCTTCCAGGTACAATGATGCAAAGCAGCAACAGCAGGCTCAAAAAGAGACAAAGTCAGCTTTTCAAGGACAAAATTAAGATCCCAAGAAGAAGGAATGGGTTTTCTTGGGGGTCCAATATGAAGAACACCTTTAAAAAACTGCCTGTCCTGAAACCTAGAGGCCAAAGGAGAAGTAAGTGACAGACAAACAGAAATGGCTGAGAAGTGGGGTTTCACTGAAGAATATGCAAAGGCAGCATGCAAAAGTTCAGACCGATATGAAAGAACCAAAGGGACCCTCAATGAAAAGGGGTCCTGGTGATGTTTAAGACACCAAACAGAAAATCTCTTACATTTGGATATATAGAATTTTCTGGTATTAGGTATCCTGGCTTCCTGCAGGACCCTAACCAGATTACCAAAAACTTGGTGCTGGAAAGGAATCAAAACCATATCACCCAAAGTATTAGTTGAAGAGTGGACAGATGAGTGTAAATAAGAGTGCCTTTCTCCTGTGTGAGAAAATCCATGTGGCAACTCTTCTCGATTTTGTGAAGGACTCTTGGAAAAAAAGAGGAAAGGGAGGAAAGGCATATAGGAAGATTCCCTTCCAAGAAAAAGGCATGGCGTCCATCTTCCAACCCAAAGGGCTTGGAACTCTGGAACATAACTGAGGTAGTTGCCTGTTCAGAGAGGAGGCAAAAAGATCTACTTGAGGAATACACCATCGATGAACTAAGTCCAAAGCCACATCCCTGTGAAGCATCCATTCGTGAGGCTGTGTCCTGGACCTGCTGACAGAGTCTGCCAAAAGACTGCATTCTGAAGGCATATAGATCATCTACAGGGTGACCTGCACATTGATGGCTATTGCCCATGTTTGAAATGCCAGTTGGCAAAGAAGGTAGGACCTCATGCCCCACTGTTTGCTGATGTACCACATGACTGTGGGGATGTCTGTTAAAATCTTCAAGGGATCCAGGACCCAGACAGCATGGAAAGCTTGAAGGGCTAGAATGACAGTCCACATTTCATTGATGTTGATGTGATCCACCCTCTGCTAGGGGGACCAAAGGCCCTGTACCTTCAGGGTGCATGAAGCGGCTCCCCACTACAGCTCTGGTGCACATGTGAAGAGTTACTGAGATGGTGGAGGAGGTTGGAAAGGGACACCTGGAATGAGAGAGAAATTCCAATTTCAGGCAAGGGAGCAGAGGAATGAGATGGTCCAGTGGGTGCAGGTGTTGAAGCCAGACTGATTTCAGGTAGCAGTGAAACTTATTCATATCAAGCCTGGTTCAGGGAAGCATGGGGATAGTGGAGGCCATAAACCACAGTGCCCTCATAAACTCTCTGCCTGGAACACAGGATGGGGAAGCAGGGGCAGGAAATAATTTGTGAGGGACAAAACCCTGGAGGCAGGATGATATGCCAGCATTGAAATAGTCTGGAATCTGTAGCCTAGGATGTGTTCCTGAGATGGAGTCAGCATTGACTTTTGAAGGTTGACAGTGAACACCAGACTGCACAACAGAAGCTGGGTAAAATGAAGATCCTGTACCAGCTTGGAATGGGATACAGCCCAAAGCAATAAGTTTGTCCAGATAAGGAAATATTTGGATGCCCTGAAGCCTGCAAAAGGTGACTACAGGGGCTGCTGAAAGCCCAAAGGGCAAAGCAGAGAACTGAAAATGAAAGGACAAATAGAGAAATGCAAATATTTTCTGAATATAGGGTGGATACAGGGAAACCAGTGTTATGGGACAAGAACAGCTTATTAAAATGTATATTAATTTCAGTTTATTAATGATGCTATAATATGACTGTTAAAAAGCAAATATAATTTGTATGCAGGGCTGGGAAAAATACAGCTTCAAAAGCCACAGTACTGCTGTCTTTTAAACTGCATTTTTTTAGTATGTAATAAAAGAGAATAGTACGTGTTGCCGTCACTACAAAAGGAATTTGTTAGCCTGACTCCTCTAGGCTAGGAGTGCGTTGTTGCTAGGGCAGGTTTGAAACATCCAAGGTCAGAAACAAGACCCTCTGGAAGCAGGTGGATCATGTATAGGAAGATGTTCACATGAAGTCTGAGGCGAAAATCACGAGGGATGAGGACATTTGCAGAGTTTTCTATAGGACACAGTCATTGTAATGTAATGAAATTGCACCAATTTGATAAGAAAATGTATAAAAATACATTTTTTTGTATGTAAAGTGAGAAGGCTTCATCAAGGGCTATGAAAACGGACTCCCAGCACTGTAAGAATTACATTTCTGTTTGCACATCCTGAAGTGTTGCTCCTGACTAAAGGCATATAAGGTAAATTTTTAATGTTATTTATTTATGACTATAACACCAAGGCCTGAGGGATCAACAGAGGAAATGGTGTCTGAACAGAAAGCTCTCAGAAGGACAGCACTATGAGAAAGGAGTTCAGAAAGTAAAGATCTAGGACAGGTCTCCAAGATTCCTCCTTTCTGGGGACTAGTAACATCATGAAATAAAAGTCCAAACCCTTTTTTGTGTGCGGAACTGGTTAAATGGTGCCCTGGTCCAGCAGACCCTGCAACACTCCTGGAAAATGAGGAGGGTGTTCTGCAGGGGGTTGAGGAATACTGGTAAAAGAGAGAAGGGTTTTCCAGGTCACAAAGTAATCTTGCTGAATAATGGAGAGAACCCAGGTGTCTGTGGTAATCACCTGCCAAACTGGGAGGGAAAAAAAAGCCTGAGGAAAAGGGGCACCTGACCAAGAGGATGGGAGGGCAGACAGATGGCTACAGATTTGTTAAGAAATTACTAGTGCCATGGCTTAAGCATTTGAGTTGGGTTATCAGAAAAACTCACTCACGAATCTTCATACCTTTGGAAGATTGTCTAGACAGTCTACACAAAAAGGCAGTCTTATTGGGATAGTTTCTCTGAAACCTGGGGATAGGTGAGATAAAAACCTGTTTCAAATCTTTCATAACCTTACCTTGATCCTACAATGTCTTGAAAAGGTAAGCTACATAAGTACCAAACAAATTCTTGTTATCTAAAAGAGCATCCAGAAGTTTTGCTTTGATATCATCTGGGAAAGCCTGAAGTCAAAGCCAGGAACAATGCCTCATCACAGGCAGAGTGGTGGGCAATGAGCAAGGAGAGTGCTGAGGCCTCACCCTTAGAGTCAGGCATATTAGAAATAATCTTCCCAATCTGTGAAAGAAGAGACAGGATGTACACTATCACGAGTCTGGTAATTGATGGCCCTGAAGACTAAAGTAGCAGAGGTATAAACCTTTTTACCAATCCATTGCATGGCTCTACTGTCCTTATCTCAAGGAAGGAACTTGGGAGGAAGGCAACAGCCTAGAAGGCTTGTGAGTAGATACAGAAATCACTGCAGGATCAGAGGAAGGGCATTTGTACAAGAACTTGCATGCATCCAGCACCTTACAGAACCTGTCTGGTTTCTTAGGAGCTGCAGACTGAGAATCTGGTATCAGGGAAGCAGTAGATGAAAAATCTAATATAGCATGCAACACAGGAGGGACAGCAGAAGGTTTAGGAGAGTCCATTTTTAGCAACTCATAATACCTCTTCTGGACATCAGATACTTGGGAGCAATCCCATTTGAAATGCTCCATCATATGTAGGACTGTGTCACCAAAAATAAAAATCCTCTAAAGGCGAATTAGGACAGATATTTTTTCCTGCTCAGAACCATAGTCTAAAGGTGAAGGCATCTGAGAGCAACCATGTCCCATGAATCCCACTCCACGTTACTAAGCACCCTGGAGAATATTAGGGTCCAACCAAACACCCTCATACTGGGCAAATTCAACTACCCCTCCACTGAGTGGGAAAATTACTCATGTACCAATACATCTCTGCCCAACGTTTCCTGGAATTCATTCATTTCAATGCCCTGGACCAGCTCATTCTTACCCCCACTACAGGGAGCAAAATCCTTGACCTGGTTATCACTAACACAGGCGACTGAAGCTCCGCTCCAACAGTTAACTCCTCCCTGGTTAGATCTGACCACAAACTAATCACCATGGATATCCACATCCCACCCACACCCCACAAAGGTAACCACCGTGAAAAACTTCTCCAAAGCTAACTTTGGACTCCTAAAAACAAAGGTGGCAAACTTCATAACACCCATGCAGATGGAGAATTGGTTCATGACTGCTGAATCATACACCAGTGCACTGTACGAACATGTACACAAATGCATGGAACTGGCCATACCCAAGAGAACCAAGATGCTCTACTCCAAAAAAAAGGAAGCCAATCTGGTGGCCCCTGTCATAAACAAACTCTATAACAGAGGAAAGAAACTGTTGCAGAAAAAGGTGAAGTCCCAAGACTGGAGAAACTCCCTTATTAGCCTCAACAAAAAGTTGAGATCCCTCATTAAATCCTCTAAAGCTAGCTACGAAAACAAGATTGCAGCAGATACTAAAGATAATCACAAGGCCTTCTATGGTTATGTCAAAAATCTCCACAGCAATACCCAGGTTTGCTCCGAGCTACTGCACAAGGGTACCTACCTCTTATACCGAGCCAACAGATATTGCCAATATACTGGCTGACAGATTCAGTGCCAACTCTACCCCTCTCCCCCGCCAAAGGACCTATCACAATACCAATAAAATCCCAGGCACCCAATATTACTGCTGCACAGGTTAAAACTGCACTGTCCAAGGCCAAGAATACAGCTTCCATGGGACCGACAACATCCTTGGCTGTGTATTACATGAACTACAAAATGAACTGGCACCTCACCTATATGCCTTGTTCAATCACAGTCTCACCTGAGGCTTTGTCCCTGTCGAATGGCGCACTGCTACAGTCATCCCTCTCCATAAAGGAGGAGTAACTACAGACCCCAGGAACTATCGCCCCATTAGCCTGACGAGCCTGATATGCAAGGCTATGGAGTGCATCATCATGGACCTAATAAATAAAGACATAGGGAATCTCCAAACTCTGAAACCCACACAATTTGGCTTTGTGAAGAGTAGATCATGCCTGCTCAACTTGGTTGACTTCTTCGAGTCAGTCACCAGAGCTGTAGATGAGGGCAAGGTAGTTCATACAGCCTATCTCGATCTTGCCAAAGCCTTCAATACCATTCCCCACTTAGGAATCACAGACACACTCACTAAACTAGGCATCAACCCCTATATCACTCAGTGGGTGGCAAACTGTCTCACAGATAGAACCCACAGTATTAAAGTAGCAGACTTCAATTCAGACTGCCAACCAGTCATGAGTGGAGCCCCACAGGGATCGGTCCTGGGTCCCCTCCTGTTTGGCATCTACTTCTCTGAAGTCCAGGCCAACACGAAGGGTCATTGGCTGACCAAGTTTGTAAACAATTGCAAGCTGGGAGCCATTATTAACTCCCCAAGTAATGTAGACATCCTACAAAAAGGCCTCACCGAGACCAGTGATTGGTGCCAAAACCATGGCCTTAAACTCAATGCCATAAAATACGTAGTCATCCCCGTTGGAAAAAACTCTGTGCCCATGAATTACCACATCGATGGCAACCCACTGAACACTGAAGGTGTCATAAGAGATCAGAGAACACAGATTGATGGCAACCTCTTTGACCACTACATAGCCACTGTGGTCAGAAAGTCCTTCTATGTGACACATCTCATTACTAAGGGTTTCGCATCCAGGAAGAAGTAGGTCATCGTCTCTCTCTACTCCACCCAATCATAAGACTGATCATTAAGTACAATGCCTCATTTGGCATGTACCTCACCAGACACATGCAACAACTGGAGAGACCACAAAAGTACCTCACAAAGAGGATACTGGGTCTTCAACACGTCCTCTATGGTTAGACTAAAAAAAAACTCCAGTTATTCTCTGTCTCATATTGCCTACTTAGATGCGATCTCTGCTGGACTTACAAAGCCATGTCTGACCCAGCCCTGTTAAATATGCTACATCTAAAGAAATCCTAATCCCTCTGCAAAACATGCTCCAGAAACCTCAACCTTATTACTTCAATCAAGAGAACATACTGGAGGGACAGGTTCTTAATCCAGAGACTGCCCATACTCTGGAATAGACTTCAATTACATGTCAAGCAGAGCACCTCACTAGCCTTCTTCAAGAGAAATCTTGGCGAGTGGATGGGATATAGAAAATTCACCCCTGGGATCACTTCAGTGGCTCTGCTCGATAGAGGCACTAGAAACTAATGTCGGACGGCACGATGCCAGAGCAATCCTATGGGCTAGGCTTGTAAAGGCTCTAGGGCCATTAGCCTAGTACTCGCCTATGAATAGACTAGGGAGTCACCTTAGAATCTGAATCCTCATCTGAAGACTATGGGCGTCTATCCTTTTTAGGAGTAGAGGACCAAGGAAATGCAGTAACCGAAACTCCCTGAGGAGACTTCAATGCCACCAAATCATTGAACAAACCTTGAGTAAAATCCTGTAATTCACAATATGGATCCTTGGGAGCTAAGACCACATGCTTAGTCTTCTGCCTTTTGTTTACTGGGGCATCTGCTCTGACAAAACGCAAATGTTACAACCCCTGCTTGGATTCTGTTAAGGTACCTGGCACCTCTTCCATAACACTATAACAAGTATCTGAGGAATCCTTCTGGGCCCGTCAGAGATAACAGTGTTTCTTTTCTGATGTCCACAGTGGATGTCTGCAATGTCTCCAAGGAAGTGGGAAAAGCACATTCCGTGTCGGGCTCCGAGAAGGTCATAGTAGAAGAAACTGAAAGTAATGCTAGGCTATTCTCTGGGTTCTCACTGACTTCAAAAGAGATGTCAGTTGGAGCCTGGAGAGCAGCAGCTCAGGACTAGACTTCTTGGCCTTCTTTTTAAATAGCGGCTATACCTCAGGGTGAGCAGATTCTGCCATGCTACTCTGGTCCAAAAGCTTGAGATGTTGGATCTCAAGGTAAATGAAAGTTAAGAGCGGCTATGCAAGGTCGAGTACAAACACCTGACAGATGGAACACAGAGACTGACTGTGAGACACACCTAAGCACAGCAATCACCTATTGTGGTGGTCCTTAAAGGGAATCTGCCTCCCACACTATTTCCCATTCTTGGATGACATGCAACCCACTGAACAATGTAAGCAAAATAAAAAAATGAACCTGACTGGGTACTTAGCTGAAAAATGCAGGCTCGGTTTAATCAGCAAATGTGAAGGATGTTCAGACCGCCGTACAATGATGCGCGGATTAGCAGCACCAAAGTTCTGGGTTGCGAGTGTACATGTGCCACCTTTATGCCTACACTTGCAAGGGGAGCTTACTTCTGACATATGATGCTCCCAGGTAATAAAGGCTTTGGCATGCTGGTTGGACATTGGGCTGTCCTTGGCAGGAGACCCCAGAGGTGATGAGTATTGCAAGAGTGATTTAGAATGACATCTTGAGATGCTGCAGTAAAACCCAATATGAACTGGCATGAATTAGCAGATCATCTAGGTAGGGAAATATTGGTATCCCGCCCTGGTATCCCCCCCGAGTCCTACAAAGGGCTCTAACTGGGGCTAGGCACTTTGTAAAAATTCTGGGGGCTATAGAAAGCCCAAAAAGCAAAGTAGAGAATCTCAGGAATTTCCTTCAAGAAGTATATATGGGGAGATGCAGGTATGCATCTTTTAAATATGAGGTTACTAGAAATGTCTACAGAAAGAAAAAGGGGAGAAGGGCTGAAGAGACAGCATTTTGAATGAAGGCACCATAAAGAAGCTGAAAGAGGTCCAGTATGGAACTCCACTGTCCTCCTTTTCTTGGAACCTGAAACAGTCTAGATAAGAATCCTCATCTCACAAACTGAGGGGTAACTGGTTCTATGCTGCCTTGGGACTGTAGGGCCAAAGAATGGGAGGGAGACAATGTATCTGGTTGTGGGGTGGTGGTGAAATTTCTTTGAAGGGAGGAAGCTCTTTCCAGGACATACTATAACCTTTTTTGATGTTTAGTACCTACCTGTATGTGGTAATCTTTTTTCAATTTGTAATAGAAAAAGTGAGACTTTTGAAAGGGGAAGGATCAGATCAAGGGGGAGATGGAGGGTTGAGGGGATAGTTATAATGTCTTACCTGTGAAGGGAGGCTTCCCAGATCAGGGGTCCCCTTCAGGTTTTTCTGGAAATCTTTTTCTGGGTGCCATCCTTTGCTTCTGAGAAGGAAATGGTCTTGGCCAGATAATTCCTCTGGTATCTGGGAACAGAGGTAAGAAGGATTTACCTGCAGCCCACTGAAGTTTTACCTTGCTCCTGTGAGGTTTTGAATAGGCTAGCTGCTTGTGGTCCAAAAGAAAGATCCCCGTTTAGGGGAAGATTCTAAACATTTCGCCATAAAATCCTCTGGCAGGGGCTGGTTATGCAACCAGGAGTATCTGAGAATAACTGAACATGTGGCAGCTGCTCTGAATAAGGCCTCAACAGCATTATAGCTGCATTTTACACTATAGCTTGCCACTCGAGTGGCCTGATTTACCAGAAAAGAGATTTGTTGCTTGGAGTCTATGCCTGACATGTCATTCACAGTCTTGTTAAGATTAAGGATAGATAAGAGATACAGTAGATATAAAAAGTGCACACATACCTGTTAAAATGCCAGATGTTTGTGATATAAAAAAAGAGACCATAATAAATGATTTCAAAACATTTCCCACCTTTAATGTGACCTATAACATGTACAATTCAATTGAAAAACAAACAAATCTGTTAGGGGAAAAAAATATAACAAATAAAAAATGTACAATAAGCTGGTTGCATAAGTGTGCACACCCTTAAACTAATACTTTGTTGAAGCATCTTTTGATTTAATTACAACATTCAGTCTTCTTGGATACATACCTGCCATCAAAGAGACTCTGATTAACCCCAAATAAAGTTCAGCTGTCCTAGTAGGATTTTCCTGACATTTACTCAGTTGCCAGCTACAGCAAAAGCCATGGTACGCAGAGAGCTTACAAAGCATGAAAGGGATCTCATTGTTGAAAGGTATCAGTCAGGAGAAGGGTGCAAAAAAATTTCCACAGCATTGGATATACCATAGAACACAGTGAAGAGAGTCATCAAAAGTGGAGAAAATATGGGACAACAGTGACGTTGCAAAGAACTGGACATCCCTCCAAAACTGATGAAAAGACAAGGTGAAAACTGGTCAGGGAGGCTACCAAGAGACCTACAGCAACACTGAAGGGGCTTCAGGAATTTTTGGCAAGAACTGGTTGTGTACTACATGTGACAATAATCTCCTGTAGTCTCCATATGTCTGGACAACGGGGTAGGGGTTACAAGAAGGAAGCCTTTTCTTACACAGAAAAACACCCAGACCCGGCTACAATTTGCAAAACAATACATCAAGTCTCCCAAAAGTATGTGGGAAAATGTGATATGGTCTGATGAGATCAAGGTTGAACTTTTTGGCCACAATTTCAAAAGGTAAGTTTGGTGCAAAAACAACACTTTGCTTCACCAAAAGAACACCATCCCCACGGTGAAGCATAGTGGTGGCAGTATGATGCTTTGAGGTTGCTTTTCTTCAGCTGGAACTGGGGCTTTAGTCAAGGTGGAGGGAATTATGAACTGTTCCAAATGCCAGTCACTTTTGGCCCAAAACCTTCAGACTTCTGGTAGAAAGATGAAGCTGAAGAGGAATTTCACCTTTTAACACGACAATGACCCCAAGCATACATCCAAATCAATAAAAGAATGGCTTCACCAGAAGAAAATTAAAGTTTTAGAATGGCCCAGCCAGAACCCAGACCTAAATCCAATAGAAAATCTGTGGGTGACCTGAAGAGGGCTGTGCTCAAGAGATCCCCTCGCAATCTGACAGGTTTGGAGTGCTTTTGCAAGGAAGAGTGGGCAAATATTGCCAAGCCAAGATGTGCCATGCTGATAGACTCCTACCCAAGAAGACTGAATGCTGTAATTAAACGAAAAGGTGCTTCAACAAAGTATTAGTTTAAGGGAGTGCACACGTATGCAACCAGCTTACTGTACGTTTTTTATTTTTTACCCTAACAGGTTTGTTTGTTTTTCAATTGAATTGTACAGGTTATAGGTCACAATAAAGATGGGAAAAGTTTTGAAATGATTTATTGTGATCTCATTTTTTATATCACAAAAACCTGGCATTTTTAACAGGGGTGTTTACACTTTTTATATCGTGTGTGTGTGTGTGTGTGTGTGTGTGTGTGTGTGTGTCTATATATATATATATATATATATATATATATATATATATATATATATAGAGAGAGAGAGAGAGTTATTGGGAAGAAACTCCCAGAAACACATTAATTACGACAAAACACACTACTCTAATACAGAGAGACTGTAACAGGGAAAATAGCATCTGATAGGTATATCCTCAAAACTAATATACCAAGGGTTATATAAAAGCTGAAGAAAAGCACTTATTTCTCAAAATGAGTGCAGATTGCAGAACACTCAGACCACATCCAAACCGAAGAGGCAGCAAATGAGACATGAGGTATTGTAAGGACAGGAGGGAATTATGGTATGGGTGGAGCCTGAACCCTGGATCCAACAGCTTGAAAAAAGTGCCAGTGTTGGATCCAATTCCATTCAATAACCCATCTGTTGAGCCGGGTCGAAAAGATAAAATCTTGCCATTTATTATGCATTCATTCATTCTTCACAAAACACAATGGTTTACAAAGATTAATATTTATGTTACTGGGCTAAAGAGCACAGCCAAAGACTGCAAATTCAGAGTTGAATGAATCTCATAGGTTGGTACTAGGCTATCGACCCTAGGGCCTATACAAGCCTGGCCATAACAATTCCCTGGCTATTTCTTCCCACAATATTTACTTCCCTGGACCCCTGTCTAGCAGGGTGACTGACGTGATCTCTGAAAATAAAACAATTTGCATCAGAAATGGTGTATCAGGGGGCACAACAGACCTGACCTTACCATGAGGTGTATATGTGCAGGGCAAGTAACATTACCACTGCAAAATTAGAAGAATTAACCAATGAAAAGTGAGTACAAAGTAAAATGCTAGTTATATTATAACATAAAATCAGAGATGAAAGAAGTAGTGTACTGTAGCAAAACAAGAAAGGTTCCTGCATAAAAGCACTCCAATCATTTTAATTCAAGACCATAGTAGGAGTGGCTGCAATTATAAAAGAAAGTTGTTCAGCTTTTAATCACACTGGCAGAATATGTGCTAGAGATGGACATTTATCAAACCTGTGTAAAAGAAAAACAACTGAGATCACAACTGAAACATGAAGCACCACGATTACACTGTGAAATTAGAAAGACAACCTTGTTAAGTACCTTTCAACACTGTTATCCCCCAGGCTCATGCTAGCTCATTAACAGTGGTTACAAAAGACCTGCACTGAAAGCTTTAACTGCTTTAAGACTGGACATATACTTTGTGCTGCCACATGGAAAAAGGGTGCAGCAGAATAAATGTGTTTAACAGTTTAACTGCTGCTTGATCAGATGTACACTTCTTTTCCTGGCTACTCTGTCAGAGCTGTTTTCTGGCTTTAAAAACTGTAAAACAATTCACATTTCAACACTTTTTTCTCTCTCATACATCAGAGCAACTAAAGTTGTATGTACTTCAATTATGATCAGCTTTCTCTGACTAACTCACTAGTTACCTCTTCTCAAAATGGATGCCAAGATTCACTTTTGCATGTGAATTTCTCAAACAGAAGATAAATGGGTTATCACTGCAGACTTGACTGTAATCCTATATATGAAAAATAAACCATTTGTGGAGACAGTGAAAGTGAAGACTTAATGCAGTGAAACCTGAAAATGTATCTGGAGCAGAGATAACATTTTGCAAACAAATACTGGGAATTAATAGAAAAAATACATCTACATTAGAAAATGATATAGACAGCAGTACTATAAAATACTTTTAAAGCTTCGGGTACAGAAAATACTCAGAGCGACGTGTGCACATTGTTAATACATTCTGGCCTATGGATGGCAATATTAGGTCAAAAACTACTGATAAGCCTGTACAAAAACATACTTCTTTAAGTGTAAATATTTGAAAAAAATCTTCCTAACAGTTTTGGTTGTGTGCCTTGTGATATGCTAGGAATGCTAAAACAGTGTGAAAGCAAAGACTGCACATGTTCAAAATGAATCACAATGCCCAAGAGACTTCTCAAATGATGTAAAATCATAGCACTAGTATCTTACGATTACAGTCATTTAGTCACATACTTACAAAGTTTACTAAGAGAACAGAAAGTACAAATAAACACAACTGAGTGGCTGTGATAAATACTAGAAAATAAATATAGCCAAAACACTAAGCGTTATTCAGAAGCAACTAGAGCCAAAAGAATGGATGAACAGTATGGTTACTATACTGAAAGACACAATCTGCATTTGTATTATTCCTCAAGAACAGAATAATGCAATTTCACAGAGCATCACCCATTGTTTACACACACAGAGTTGGTCTCAGGAATGCCAGATGCAAAGCAGAATTTTAGGCAGACAAAAAGAAAACAAGCTCCAAAGTGTGTACATATAACATACCATTAGGAAGGTAAGGGTTCCTTACATTCCCATATGGTATTTTGTCAGCACTACAGGTATTTCAAAGTATTGTCACCCAGATAACTAAAGACTTGGAAGAAGTTGTAAATATAAATTATACATCTTGGGGAAGAGGTTTTTGGTGGTCAGACATGAGACTGACACAACTACTGAAAAGAAAGACTAGCTTTCAAGCTAAGCATGAGTAAATGTAATAGACTAACAATCTGCCATTCTGATACCTGATCCAGAAAAAAAGTTAACAAAAATAAAAACAAACAAGAATAGCAGTGGTTTCTAAAATTATGCAGTACCCTGCAAACTTTGTACCAAATATGTCAGACTTAACTATGTTCGAAGAAAGCTTTTAGAGTAAGATGTAGCTTGGGAATGGAACTCTGAAAAGGAAACAGCTTTGAAATGCTCACCTCGCTTACTACAATTTCTCCATCACTAAATTCCTAAGACAAATAATAGCTAGTTGTGTTGCAAGTACAGGTCAGTCAGTATGGTACAGTCGTCGTGGTTTTGCAGGAAAATATGCCAGTTGCCTGTGAGTCATGAGCATTTACAGATTGTACAAAACCATCAGATTCATTTGAAACAGGAACATCAGCAATGGTGTACAGATCTGAGAAATTCCATGACAATGTCTTTGTTAAAGTTTAGGAGATAAAAAAAAAACAGACAAACCTCTGCATAGCATATTCCAAAATTACTTGCATAAGGCATTTCCAAGATTACAGAGGGTGTTACTTAAATTTACAGAAGTATGATCTGAAAGTGGTTTACACGCTAAGCAAGTAACTATAATAGCAGATACACTAAGTAAAGCTCAAAGTTTTTGGGAAATATCAGAGCTACTGCAACAGATGAAAAAATAAAAGATTTTTCAGAGGTTCAGTATAGTGACTTAGAAATGCAACTTGCAAAATAAATTAAAGGTCAGCTTGAGCAAATGTCAACAGTAAGAAAATAAATTTGATCTTTCTTTTCTTTTAAGGAAGAAATATGTTATGTCCAAGGCTTGATATTCAGAAACTAACCAGAATATAGCTCCTAATCAGATAAGAAAAAAAAATTTTGACAGTACAAGATGCACATCTGGTAACTCAAAGTGCGAAGAAAAATCAAGGGATAAAATGTTTTGACATGTATGTCAACCCAACAGAATATGTACTACATAGCTAGCTATATTACATGGATATAACAGTCCTCAGTAAAACACAATGCTAGCCTACCCACTGCCTAGTCACTCGTAGACCTGAGCAGGTGCAGAACTGTTCGAGGTAAAAGAAGCTATACATCTCATACAGAGAGATTATTATTCCAGGTTCCATGAACTAAATAACATTCACAAGACACAAGTGCAAGTGTAATTAAAACATGAACGTCTATATAGTCTATTTTGAAATAATGGAAACCTGACCTTCTCATATCTGACAATGGTCCACAATATTGTTAACAAGGAGAAATTAATAGTAGGCACTAAACAGCTTATAATTGCAAAGTACCTTGCTAAGGAAACAGCTCCTATACTTTACAAAGAAGAAAAAAAAAAGCCCCAAACCAGGCATGTCCAAGGGTCAGCTTCCGGTGATTTCTCCTGTCCACCTGGTGAATCTGGGCATACTGGGGCAATGCAGCAATTGCCTCATGTACACAGACAACCCTTTCCTCCTACCACCCAACACTACAACCTGTGAGAGATGCACTTACATAGCCAAAATGGAAGCAAAGCTCTCTCCACCCAAGATTGTGCTAAACAGTCAAGAGGAGAAGGTTAACACCCACACTACACCTCAAGCAACACATAGCCCTTCTAAACCCGCACCACCAACACCCACATATAGCAACACTAAATCCACATATGCAGAGGCCCTTAACTGTAACCTGCCCAAGCAACAAAGACCTCTGAAGCTGAAACGCAAACAAACACCAATCACAACCAATGTGTCACATAGTTCACAACACCAGTGTGCCACCCAGCAACAGCCCCTAAGGCAAGACAATGTACCTAACACTTTAGTCATAGGTGACTCTATAGTCCGGCACACTGATGTCCCTCTCACCAGGTTGAATAAGGAGAAAATTACAGTCAGCTGCCTGTCGGGTGCCAGGATCCGCCACATAACGCATGCACTCAAGTCACTCCACAACAAGTACAAATATGACTCTGTCATTGTCCATGTTAGAGTGAATGACTTGAGACGCACCTCTCTGGACTACATGAAAGAGACATGGAAGAGCTCTCGGATCATGTGGCCCAGGCAGGTATGACCCTAGCCCTGAGTAGCATCCTGCCTTCGCCCAGAATGATACCACAATATAAGGATAAAATGATTGACTTCAACAATTGGCTAAGCTTATGGTGTCATTCAAAGGGGATCCAGTATCTGTCTGCCTGGGATGACATGATTGACAGACCACGATGCTTTGCCAGAGATGGTCTGCACCTGTCGCCCTGGGATTCAGGTTACTGGCTAAGGCTCTTGCCACCCCTATAGTGCCTTTTTTAGGCAAACTTCAAAGGACAAAACCACTACCGTAACAGGTACAAGCATGCAAAATCTGAAGGTAATGCTACTCAATGCTAGAAGTCTAAACCTCAAAATGCACTCTCTCGAGGCACTCCTAAAAATGGAGAACATCGATATCTGTGCAGTAACTGAGACCTGGTTCAAGGCTCCAGAGAGCACCCCTGCAATACCAGGCTACAACTCTTACCACACTTTTCGCCACCAAACCAGGACAAACACTAAAGGTGGAGGAGTGTCAATATTCACCAAGGATATTCACACCACCAGGCTAGTTGGCCAACACAATGTGTCTGAAATTCTCCACGTGCAACTAACACTAGGTAAGACTGCAATCCAAATTGTAGCTTGCTACAGATCCCCCACCATACCCCAAGATTCTCACTACACCTTTCTAAACATACTGGAAAATATTAAGATAGAACCAAACACCCTAATACTGGGTGATTTTAACTATCCTGCCATTAACTGGGAAAACTACTCATGTCCCAACACCTTTGCATAACGGTTCTTGGAATTCATAAATTCCAACGCCCTGGATCAACTAATCCATAGTCCCACCAGGGCTCCAATATCCTAGACCTGGTCATTACCAACATGGGAAATCAATGCTCCATACCTATGGTCACCCCCTCGTTAGTCAGGTCTGACCATAAGCTAATCACCCTTAACATCCACATCCCATCCCCACCCCCCAGTAAAGAAACCACCATAAAAAACTTCTCCAAAGCCAACTTCATGCTACTCAAGTCAGAAGTGGCAAACTTCATGACACCCATGCAGACGGGAACTGAAAGTTCAATTGCTGAATACTACACTAAGGCACTGTACGAGCACATCCACTCATGCATGAATCGTGCCATCCCAAATAGAACCAAAATGCTCTCATCCAAAAAAAGGAAGCCAATCTGGTGGTCCCCTGCCATAAACAAACTTTACAACAAAAGGAAGAAACTTTTGCAGAAAAGAGGAAAGTCCCAGGATGTAAAAAACTCCCTTTCTTGCCTCAGTAAGAAACTGAGATGCCTCATAAAATCCTCCAAAGCTAGTTACGAAAATAAAATTGCCAAAGATTCCAAAGACAACCACAAAGCATTCTATTTTTTTTTTTCTCAAAAAATTTTTTATTAATTATATGAATAGCAAGACAATTAAAACAAAGCATTCTATAACTATGTCAAGAATCTAAATGGCAATGCTCAGACCTGCTCGGAGCTAAAACAGAATGGCATTAAATATACTGATCCGAAGGATATTGCCAATATCCTGGCAGATCGATTCAGTGCCAACTTCACCCCCCTCTCACCACCTAAATGGCCCATCTCAATACCGGAAGATTGCCAAATTCCAGTAATAACGGCCACACAGGTACAAAACGCACTCTCTAAAGCCAAGAATACAGCATCCATGGGACCAGATGACATCCCGGGCTGTGTACTACATGAACTACAATATGAACTGGCACCTCACCTAAGTGTCATGTTTAATCATAGCCTCACCTCAGGTTTTGTGCCCACTGAGTGGCGCAGAGCTACAGTTATCCAAATCCACAAGGGGATCCACCTTGGATCCCGGAAACTACCGTCCCATCAGTCTGACAAGCCTTATCTGCAAGGCCATGGGCGTATTATCATGGAACTTATAAACAAAGACATTGGCAACCTTCAAACACTGGACCCCACCCAGTTTGGGTTTGTGAAGGGCCGATCTTGTCTCCTGAACCTGATTGACTTCTTTGAATCAGTCTCCAGAGCCATGGACAAGGGTAAGGTGGTCCACACAGCCTATCTAGACCTTGACAAGGCCTTTGACACCATCCCCCACTCTGGAATCATAGATAAACTTACTAATTTGGGCATTAATCCCTATGTCACCCAATGGGTTGCTAAATGGCTTACTGATAGAACCCACACTGTAAAAGTAGCCGACTCCAAATCCAGCTCCAGACAAGTGACAAGTGGAGTACCTCAGGGTTCAGTCCTGGGGCCACTCTTGTTTGGCATCTACTTCTCTGAAGTACAGGTCAACACTAAGGGACTCTGGCTAACAAAGTTTGCAGATGACTGCAAACTGGTAGCCATTATTGAATCCCCAAATTATGTGGATACTCTACAAAAGGGACTTACAGAAACAGATGCTTGGTGCCAGAGCCATGGGCTCAAGCTCAATGCCAAGAAATGTATTGTTATCCCCGTTGGGAAAAAAACATGTATCCATGAATTACCATATAGGTGGCAGTACACTAAACACAGAAAGTGTGATAAGAGACTTAGGGACACAGGTGGACAGTGGTCTCACCTTCGATAACCACATCGCCACAACAGTCAGGAAATCCTTCTATGTGGTACACCTCATCACGAAGGGCTTTTCATCCAGAAAAAAGGAGGTCATTGTCCCACTGTACTCATCCCTCATTAGACCCATTATAGAATACAATGCCCCATTTGGTATGTACCTCTCAGGACATCTGCAACAACTGGAAAGGCCTCAGAAATACCTCACTAAAAGAATCACAGGCCTAAAGCAGATGCCCTACGCTGACCGCCTTAAAAAACTCCAGCTATACTCTGTCGCATATCGTCTACTCAGAGGCGATCTCTGGTTAACATACAAGGCCATGTCAAACCCAGAGCTGTTGGACATGCTACACTTAAAGAAATCCCAATCCCTCAGAGCTACATGCTCCAGGGATCTAAACCTTGTCATCACAATAAACAAAACATGCTGGAGGGATAGGTTCCTGACCCAGAGACTCCCCAGACTCTGGAATAGATTGCCCATACATGTCAAGCAGAGTGCCTCCTTGGACCTCTTCAAGAGGAACCTTGACAATTGGATGGGAGAAAGGAAATTCACCCCAGGGATCACGTCAGTCGCCCTGCTAGACAGGGGTCCAGGAAAGTAAATAATGTGGGAAGAAATAGCCAGGGAATTGTTATGGCTAGGCTTGTATAGGCCCTAGGGCTGATAGCCTAGTACCAACCTATGAATATACAATTCAGGAATTCAGAAGATATGTTCATGAATGTAAATGCCTGGCTGACATAGCTAAGGGTGAAAAAGATCTGAAGTCTGGCTACACATTGAGCCTTCTGTGGACGAAGTCCCAATGGTTAGCACTACTGCAACAACAAAGACAAAGAACATCTATTCAAACAGAATTTGAGGACTGATAACTTGCAATTTAGGAATACTGGAATATACCACTCTGGGAGGACAGTCTATCATCATCGCAAACACTGAAGGGTATAAGTCCAAAAAGAAGATTACTCAGTGTACTTTACCAATGCCCAAGAACTAAAAAAGAAAAGCTGGAGAAAAAAAAATACAGAAATACTACTATGACAAACTGTAGACCGCTACCAAACTTATAATATTTCTTTGCTGGCATCTAGGCAGTATATTTACTAGCCAGTAATAGAACACTACGAAAAAACATTTTCAATGGCACTCCTTTTTCTAAGTTCACTCTGGGAGAGCTGGTTATGATCAGTCTGCAGCTATCTCGGAAGTCAGCCCAAACTTGTAATATTGAGACAAACTAGGAATACACAAGCCATGGGAAAGTCCACAGCTTGAAGCAAAAGCATTTAGTAAAGCAGCTGAATCTAAATCCCAAAAATGTATTTTTTCAGTATGTACTAAAGATTGAATGTGATGTGAACAGCCCATAATAATAAATAGTGCAGCGTTACTATAAACATATAATGGTCACTATATCATAATGTATGCTTTCCCACAGACACAGATACTGATATCTACATATTTTACAGTTAAGAAAAAGGGGTTGTAGAACATGGGAAGTATATACCTTTAAAACACAAGTTAGCATCAGAGATTAACTTCTCATATGGTACACAAACAAGCTAGACAAATCAGTCTGACAGTAGACCTCATGGACATAAGACCATTTTTCATCTCTATGTTATTAAGCATCCTAACATGGCAAAAATCCCCTCTAAGAGAGGGGCCAAAATTCTAGAAATTAAAGTGAAGACTACCTATATGGATAAGCTCCCATGATCAAACATCTACCAACAATGATGGGATAAGCTGCAGAAAGACAAAGCTCACACAAGGTCACCTGGGGAATGTTGACAGATCAATAGTCCTGAGACCAGACAGGGACACCAGATGGTTCAAAATAAATAGTGACTTGCCATCAAAGATGGTTTGTACACCAAAGTTATATCTACTTCCCCATGCATAACAGGTCATTGTGAAGACCATGGTAGCATTCTTGCCCAGACTGCACATCAGACTAAGGTTGGGTCCAAAATGTGTTCATGCCCAGGTTATCAGAGACATCCTGGGCTCTCACAAAGGGTAGTGGCAACTAGTAAGGAGAGTCCATACATTTGTGCCTATAAAAGCAACAAACTGAGCAGAAACCAAGAAGGACATCTGTGAAGAAGTGGCAGCCCCATGGATAGACAACCAATGGGAGGGAGGGAGGGAGTCTGCAGGGAAGCAAAAAAACCCTCAAGAATCCCATGACAGGACTACTAGAAACCTATTACCCACCCATCAGAGGTCATGTTGGGGCTTTACTCCTACCAGTATTTAGCTCTACTGACCTACATCAAGGTAGTATCTTGACTCTCACTAAACATCAAAGGGCCCCCTCCCTGCTAGGAATGAGTACAGCAGCTGTAGAATTAGTATAGACAGTAAATGTCCATCCATCCAGCCAGTGCTGTTGAGTTACATCAGAGTCCTACAATGACTCCATGAACAGCTACATTCCACACCATTTATTAGGCAAGTAAACAGGGATCAAAAGTGGACTACCAGGCCTTTCCTCAGTAAAACACTTTCTTTTATTCTTTAGGTAAGCAGGAAGCAAAATTAGACTGCCAGGCCTTTCCAAGTTAACACTTTTTTAAAGCTGCATTTTATTTTTTTGGAGTTATGCCTCTCATTAAGTAGAGGTCTCACATTTATGATGGAGTTCCATTTCAAGAACTGGATTAACCACTATGTAGGCTGCCTGCATCAGCAAGGAGATATGAGGAAAGTACAGTTGTGTTGGTAACTTAATATAATTGTAAACTGTAAATGTTCAAGTAGATCAATGTTGTCATTTTAAGTTTTTGGACTTCCTGTTTGGGAGAAGCCCATGGTCCGAGTATCAGATATCTTAATCATCCCGTAGCAGGCAGACACCCTTGCTAGCCAACATCTGAATCAGCCAGTGCCTTCCCTCAGGTCTTTCTTGCCCGAGAGACCAAAGTCCTGAAGTTCCCCAAGCAGAGTATGACCTGCTCCATTGATCATCCTGACTGTAACTAGAAAAATGCTGGAGGAGGCAACCCAGCCCTAACAGCACAAAGATAGAGGGGTAGGAGGGTGGGAAAGTGTACTGCAACACTGATCTACTGATCTACTCTAACATTTATTATTATGGTAAGTTACTAACACAGCAACACTATGTTCGTCATAGTCAATGTTGTAGTTCTAAGTTTTGGGACGACTCCCAAACCTATGCTATTGGGGATGATGGAGAAAAGTTTGTGCCAGGGAAGCCAAACTCTGTAGGATGGAACAGTCAATCCCATCTTTGGCTCTGGAAAAGGCATAAATATGGTAGTATTTAAAGAAGGTGTATACAAATGACCAAATGGCAATTTCCAGGATAAACTGGGTTGGAGTCCCTTTCAGGAATGCTGTATCAGCTGCTTTTGCCTGGTGGAATGTGCTCTTAAACTGACCCCCAGGTATCTGCCATGATGTGCACAACAAAAAGTGATACAATTAGCCATCCTTTTTGAGATGGTCTGCTTACCTACAGCTCATCTCTCCTTACCTTCTGCAAATGCCACCAATAGTTGATGAGACCTGTTTGGAACTCTAGTTCTGCAGAGGTAGAAAGTACAGTTGTATACACTTACCATAAATGTAGATGTTCGAGTGTATTCACTATTGCAGTCATCACACTTGGGTTATCTGCCTGCACGTAGCCCTCAGTCGGCCTGAATACCAGAGACTTAGTATTTCTGCGTTGGTTACTGTTGTTCCAGGACTGACATCAGGTCATCAGGGGTATAAAAACAGGCAACCGATGCCATTACATCAGTTTTTCTTCCCCCAAATGTCAGGAGCCCCCCACATAGGAAGCTAAGTTATGGTGGGGAAAACACCACCAGTAAAAAGTAAATACCAATACTAATACCCCTGAAGGGGGTGAGTAACAGACAGAGAGGAGAGAGAGAGAGAGACAAGAGGGCTGGAGGGAGGGAAACCAGGAATGCAACAGTGAATACACTTGAACATCTACATTTATGGTAAGTGTACACAACTGTATTATGTTCTTCGTGTGTCACTGTTTCAGTCATCACACTTGGGTAAATTCCCAAAGCTGAAAAAGAGAGGAGGCAGTCAAGAAGAGTTGGGGCCAGATAGTATGCCTTGCAGGACTGCTGTTGCAAAACTAGCCCTGGATTTGGAAAAAGATAGGCAGGTGGTAAGGTTTGGTGAAGGTGTGTACAGAATTCCACGTAGCAGCTTCCAGGATAACCCTGGTAGGGACTCCCCTGAGGAATGCTGTAGACGTGGAAGTTGCCCTAGTGGTGTGTGTTCTGACCCCCTGAGGGGTTTGTTTCCCATGGTGCTTGAAGCAGAAATGGATGCAGTGTGCTATCCATTTGGAAATTGTTTGCTTTGAAATGGCCTTGCCCTCTGCCCCTGGTGCAAAGCTGACCAGTAACTGGTCAGATTTCCTGAAGTTCATAGTCCTATCCAAGTAGAATCTGAGCTGTCTGTGCATGTCCAAGGAGTGCAGGATCTTTTCCCCTTTATTTTGAGGATTAGGGAAGAAGGTTGGCAAATGGATAGATTGGTTGAGAGCCACACTGGACACCACTTTAGGCATAAAGGAAGGGTTAGTCCTGAGGGAAACCCTGTCAGCATGGAAAATAATGAAGGGTTCCACAGCCATAAGTGCTTGTAGCTCAGACACTCTTCTAGCTGAAGTGATGGCCAGAAGCAAAGCTGTTTTCCAAAAGAGGAAATTTAACTCTGCTGACGCTGCAGGTTCAAAGGGGGGGGGGGTAGTGTGAGCTTTTCCAGTACAAAGTTAAGGTCCCAAGCAGGGGTGGGTACTCTCCTAGGTGGCCTTAAGTTGTTTGCCCCTCCCAGGAACTGTTTGATAAGAGGGTGAGAGAAGAGAGGTGGCTCAGTGTTGTAATGAGCCGAAATGGCAGAGGCATGTATCTTAATGGAGGAGAAGGATAGGCCTCTGTGTAGTAGATCTGCTAAGTAATCCAGGATTAGAGGCAGGGAGGGCAGAGTTGTGGCCTCTCCTTTAGACTGAATCCAGGAGCCGTACCTTTTCCACTTATCTGCATAGGATTTCCTTGTACTGGATCTTCTGGCTTAAAGAATGACATCCAGCACCTGCTTGCTTAGGCTGGTTGCTGGGGAAGAGTTCAAGGAATAAGCCAGGCTGCAAGATTTAGGGTTTGCAGTTGTGGATGCAAGATCTGTTCCCCCTGCTGAGAGAGCAGGGTTGGGTTCTGGTGTAGGTGGCAGGGTGGCACCAGTGTCAGACTGCACAGGCGTGGGTACTAGAGCTGGCGTGGTCAATCCGGGGCAATCAGAATTGTCCTTTATCTGACCTGTCTTATCTTGAGCAATACTCTTGAGAAAGGGGGTGGGGGGGAGGCATAGATTTAGAGATTTTCCCACTGGAAGGATAGGGCATCCACTTTCCAGGCCCTGCTGTGAGATGTCCTGGTGCAAAATTCGCTGAGCTGGTGACTGCAGGGGGAGGCAAAGAGATACATCTCTGGGGTCCCCCATTTCTGAATCAGAAGGTTGAAGGTGCTGGACTCTAATTGCCACTCGTGTGAGTCTAGGAGATTTCTGCTTAAGTCATCTGCCAGTGAGTTTTATTTGCCTGGCAGGAACTGAGCTTGCAGATGGACCCGCATGTCCAAGGCCATGTTCCACAGGGCCATGGCTAGCCTGCAGAGTGGGTAAGAGTGGATTCCCCCCTGCTTGTTGATGCACCACATAACTGTGGTGTTATCTGTTTTCATTAGCAGGTGTCCTGGTGAGAGTAGGGATATGAAAGCTGTCAGAGTATGCTGCACAGCTAGCATCTCTTTTTGGTTGATGTGCAGATGAATTTGACTTGGGCTCCAGTGGCCCTGAATGCACCTGTCATCCATGTGGGCCCCCCAGGCATAGTCTGATGCATCTGTGCTAAGGGTCTGGGCAGCGTGGGGTTGAGTAAAGGGCAGTCCCTGGTTGTGGTTGCATGCTGCTGCCCATCAAAGAAACTGTCCTTAGACAGGGTACTATAGGAATGACAGTTTCCAGGTCCTGAGAGTGTTGGCACCAAAGGCTTTTTAAGTACCAGTGAAGTTTCCTCATATGCAGTCTGGCATATGGAACTTGTAGGATGCATGAAGCCATGAACCCTAGGGCCTGCAGGATTTTCCTTGCAGATAGCTTGTTTCTGGAGTCCACTTTTGAGTAAAATAGTCCATCAGATAGGCTTGTTTTTCTGGAGTGAGGAATGCCGTCTGGGATGCTGTGTCCAAGCTTGTTCTCAGGAATGCAATCTTTTGACCGGAGACTATTTTTGATTTCTTTTTTTTTGATGGTGTACCCCAGAGAGGTTAGAAGTTTTTTTTTACAAATGTCAGGTGCTGCAACAGCATTTCCTGACTATCTGACTGAATCAGGCAGTCGTCCAAGTACGGGTAAATGTGAATATTTTTCTGTCTGCAGTAAGCAATGGCTGGAGCCAGGCATTTTGTGAATATTCAGGGAGCAGTGGATAAGCCAAAGGGAAGTGCAGAGAACTGGTAATGTATAGGTCCTGCCTTGAAGCGTAGATATTTCATGCATGACTCCCTTATAGGGATGTGCAGATAGGCTTCTTTTAAGTCTAGGGTGACTAACCAGGCATCTTTGGCTAGTATAGGCAGAAGCTGCTGCAGGGTGAGCATTTTGAATTTTGGTACCACCAGGAAGGTGTTGAGAATTGAAAGACCTAGGATTGGGTGCCAAGTGTCCTCTTTTCTGGGTATCAGGAAAAGTCTGGAATAGAATCCTTGACCTATCTGTTCAGCAGGAAAAGGTTGAATTGCTCTTATAGAGAGCAGAGATTGAACTTGGTTTTTTGCCTCTGCTCACTGGTTTGGAGGAATGTCTAGGAACCCTTTTGGGGTTGGCAGAGAGTGGAAGTAAAATTTGTACCCCTGGGATACAATGTTGAGGACCCATCGTTCTTTGGTGATGGAAAGTCAGTTTTCTGCATGAAGGGCAAGTTTTCCTCCTAGGGGCACAAGCAGTTGGGAAGAGGTGGGGAGTAGAGTTGAAAAGTCATTGGGAATTCTTTCCGTAAGGGGGTGGTTTAGCACTCCCTGCTTTAGAGGTGGAGGCACTCCATTGCTTAGATCTCTGCATACCCTGAGACTGTAGTCTGGGGGGGTCTGTTTCCCCTGGGTCTAGGTTGAGATGCCTTACAGGGGGCTGGAAAGGACCGATGTTTCGAGGGGCAATGCCTACTGAATCTAGGAGGCTGTACTTGCAATAATTCTTCGACTGTCTGCATAGATTTAGCTTTTTCTTCCATCTTTTTAAGACCCTCTTCTGCTTTGGTGCCAAACAGATAGTCCTTGTTCAAAGGAGCATCTAATAACTTTGATTTGACATGGTCTGGCAAGGTCTGCTCCTTAAGCCAAGCATGCCTTCTCAGTACAGAACCCGTGACTGCTGCCCTGCAAGATGCTTCTAGGGCAAAGACACACTGCAGTGCATGCTTGCTGACTTGGCTTGCAGAATGCATAAGCTCATGCAATTCTTTATTTTCTGCACAGTCAGTAAATGTAGCTATTTTTTACTTAATACGTTCCATAATATGTTGTTGGTACTTCAGCATGTGAAACTGACAATTCAAAGCCCTAATGGCGAGAGTTGCAGAGGTGTATACTTTCTTACCCCATCTGTCCAAAGCTCTGGAATCCCTGTCCAAAGTGGTAGGATTCTTAGCTGTAGTTGCTTTGATACCTTTAGGCCCTTGGGAGATCACCTCTGGGTCAGCAGTAGGATTTCTGAAAAGGAATTTGTGAGAATCAGGTACTCTGCAGTACCTGTCTGGTTTCCTAAGAGTAGTAGGTAAAGTATCAGGAGTTAAACTGGATTCCATAAAGGCATCATCCACAACATCCAGGACTGGTGGGATTGCTAAAGGCCTATGTTGTGGCAAATCTAGAAATTCTCTGAGTCTCTTTTTGGACTGAGGACAGTCTTGATAGTATGTAAGGTTTCCCCAAAAGAAAAATCCTCTGGAGGAGAAGAAGTGGGAATGGATTCCTCTGCATCTGAATCCTCATAAGCAAATAAGGGCATGGCTTCATAATCAGATACCTCAGAGTCGTCGGACTCTTGGTCTGTTAAAGCTATTGTGGACAGGTCTCTTTCTCTTAGCAGGGGAAGGCCGACTTCCCCTAATCATCATAATAAGGTCCTTTGCCATTTTAAGCATTTGATGCTGTGGCGAGGGAGCAGCTGCATGCGCTTTGGTCGTCATTTTTTTAGGTGTAGCGCGTACTCTTGGCCTTAGAAACTCGGTAGTTTTAGACAGAACTGAAGACATGAAAGAAGTCGTCGGTTTGAGTTGACATCGGTAGTGCGAAGAACTTCCTCAGAAGCTGGTGCCTGCTCAGTGGCTCTGGACCCATCCAAGGTAGAGATATCCATCAGTTCTGTAGTCAAAGACGAGTCTCGCGGCATACCGGACTCCGAACAGGTCTCGGTAGAGGCCTGCGAATCCAGTGAAGTGAGCATCAGGGGCTGCAAAAGCACCTCACTGAGTACTGGCGACTGGCTTAATGGAAGTGTCGTCATCAGCTTTGAACCTGTGCGGTCTGTCTCTGTCTTTATCCTTACATTTTTTTGGAAGATTGGTAGTCGGATGGTTTACCGAAGCCATTTTGGAATATGGAGATCGAGAACAAAAGTATTTAGCAACAAAAAGGGCCAGATGACGAATAGTTCGGGCATTGAACAAGGCACAAAACTGACAGCGGGGTACGTCATGGTCTGGGCCTAAACAGGTGATGCAGTAAGAATAGAAATCTCGGTGTGGTATTTGCTTTCCACAGGCTAGACAATTGTTAACTTTTTCTGACATCGGTTATAGCAAGAAAAAAGGGTCTGCAATGGGGTACTTAGCTTTAGAAGACTTCAGGATAACTCAATTCGGAAACAAAAACTCAGGTAGCGGCAGACCGGCACTCGTGCGAACTGCTTTTGCTTCAGGCTCCTCGGCAAGAAAGACTGATGTAATTGTGTTGGCTGCCTGTTTTTATACCCCTGATGACCTGACGTCAGTCCTGGAGCGACAGCAACCGACGCAGAAATACTAAGTCTCTGGTGTTCAGGACGACTGAGGGCTAATTGCAGGCAGATAACCCAAGTTTCATGATTGCAAGAGTGAAACACGAAGAACATCTTTAGTTGTCTGTATACATTCAGGGAGTGTAGGATTATCTTTCCTTTGCTCTGGCGATTTGAGAAAAATACAAAAAGATGGATGGCCTGGTGCAAGGAGACTTCTGATACCACCTTGGGTATAAAGGAAGGATTAGTTCTCAAGGCAACTCTGTCCCTTTAAAGATTCACAAAGGTTCCCTGCACATGAAGGACTGTAGCTCTAAAATACATCTGGTTGAGGTGGAAGGGTCAGTTTTTCCAGCAAATAATTCAGATCCCATGCAGAGGCAGATGTAAGATTTCTTTCAGAAACTGTTTCATGTGAAGATGACAGTAGGCAGGAGGAAATATGGATAGGCAGAAATAGCTGAGGCACAAATTTTACACTCGAGTAAGACAGACCTATGATAGACGTATTCCAGGACCTGTTCCCACTGTGCACTGGTGGGTAGAATTTCCCTTGCTTTGCACCAAACAGAAAACCTTTTCCATGTAACAAAATAAGATTTTCTGGTTCTTGGTTTTCTATCCTCTCTAAGAATTGCCAGCATGTCCTCTGAGAATAATTACCTGGACAAAATCAAAAGCCAGTCATCTAAGTTGTCAAATGGAATGTCCTCAGGCTGGGGTAGATGACAAAACCTTTACTCTGGGTTAGCAAGTCCATGGTTTGAGGTAGTCCCATATTTCCTCCCCTTGCTGAAGGCAAGAAGAGAGAACCAGTGCTGTCTGACCCAGTTAGTAGCAATCAGTATCATCTTTTTCTTGAGTTCCAAAAATTTCTGTAATACTCTCAGGCTAATGAGTAGTTGAGGGTAGGCATAAAGAAGAGGCCTGACCAGGTGAAGGAGAACCCACTGCTCTGTGGGTCCTGGAACAGAATTTCTTGAGCTACAAGTTTAAATCAGGTGCGAAAAAGTCTACTTCTGACACATCCCAAATGTGCTCTAAGTCTAGAAACACTTCTCTCTTCAATATCCATCAAATGGGGTCTAGGTGAGATCTGCTTAGACTGTTTGCTAATAAGCTGCTCTGCCTTGGAATGTAAGAGGCCATAGGGGACCAAAGGAGTTGTTGTGTCACTTGCTATAGTTCCACTGCTAATCTGCACAGACAATAGGAATGAATGCTCCCTTGTTTGTTGATTTACCACATCAGTTACATTGTCTGTTAGTATCTTCATAGGTCCTGGTATCAGTTTGTCCTTGAAGGCTTTCATGACTAGAATGGCCACTATCATTTCATTTACATTGATATGCTGGGCTGACAAGTGTGTGTCCCATGTCCCCTGGACTCTGAAGATGCCTAAATTTGTCCCCCTAAGCTACGACCAAGCTATCTGTTGTTAGGGCTGATTTGCCTCTGGAAGGTGGAAAGGGACATGTAGGTTTTGTCTTGATGCTCTCATCCCACCAAAGAATTTCCTTTTTCAGGCATGGGTGAAGAATGGGGGCTCCAAAGGCTGCTGGCGCAGTTTTTTTAGGAACCACTGCAGCTTTCTCATGTGGAGTTTTGCCAAGGGAAAATCATCAGTATACATAAGACCATGCACCCCAACATCCTCAAGAGCTCTGTTGTCTTTATGGTTTGATGTCTTCGAATGTGGAAGAAATATTCTGACAAGAACATAATCTTGTCCTTTGGCAAACTGTCTTCTGCTAAAGACAGCTGAATTCTACACCTAAGAAGGTTATCCAGCTATTGGGCATTGTTTGTGATTTTTGGATATTCAGGGTTAGACCCACCTTCTGGAAGCAATCTACATCGATTTAAATGATTGACAGATGCCTAGCAGTAGATGCTGCCTGGATCAAGCAAAGTAGTCGTTTACATATGTATAAATGTAGACACCCCTTGATTCTGCAAAAAGCAATGATTGGTGCTAAATATTTGGTAAAAATTCTGGGTGAAGCAGACAAGCCAAATGGTGAGGTATAGAAATAGAAGTGGGATCCCATCTCACCTTGAAGCAAAGGAAAGTACAGTTGTGTAAAATTTTACCACAACAGTAGATGTCTTTCTCTTCACTGTTGCAGTATTCCTAAAGTAAAGGATCTCTTGCCAAGGATAGCCCAATGACCGGACAATATATCGAAGCCTTTAGCATCTGCTGGCGCTGCATGCCACATATATGCTCCCCATGCAGGGCATAGGAGATAAAGGTGATGCATTGAAGCACACACTTCAGAACTGAAAAGCCCCAGGATGAACAGAATATCCCTAGGTACTAGCAGGGACAAGTACATCTAGAAGGAGACTAAATAGAGAAGAGAGAGATATGAACCCTTTGGTCAGGAGGGCAAGGAAATAGGCTACAGCAGAGGTGGCAGGAGGGAGGAAGCGAATATTGAAACAGTGCAGAGAAGGACATCTACTGTTATGGTAAATTTTACAGAACTGTACTATGTCCTTCCCTATCACTATTGCAGTATTCCTAATGTAAAAGCTCAAGAGGAAACCTAGGGGGAGGATGGCACAGAATAACCCTCAAGAAACACATTCAGGATAGCCCTGTCAAAGCCAGCTCAAGCCATGGAAATAACATCCATCTTATAATGCTTACTGAAGTTACAGACAGAAGACCAACTAGCAGCCTCAAGGATGGAATTGGTATTCAGTCCCTTGAAAAAACACTAGTGGAAGGAACAGCTCTGGTACAGTGAACCTTTACTGAACAGGAAAGACTTTTGCTACGAAAGGAATAAAAAAAGAAGTGTATTTAGAAATTCAAGAAAGATGGCTTGTTTAGAAACATCTAAACCCAAAGACCTAGGATGAAAAGAAACAAAAAGCTGAGATTTGCAAATAACTTTACTTTTTTCTAAATAATATCTCAGCTGTCTATGCAAGTCCAAGGTATGAACAACTTTTCACTGGCAGACTGCAGAGAAGGAAAAAAAGGAAAGCAAATGAATAGACTGATAAAGAGACAAATCACTGACTGCCTTGGGCACAGAAGAAGGATTACTACGAAGAGACCCTGTCTCTGTGAAAAACTAAAAAAAGGAGGAACAGCCGTGAGAGCCTGAAGCTCAGACACTCTCTTGGCTGAAGTGAATACTAAAAGAACAGCCTTCCAAGTACAGTGTTGTAAGGAAGCTGATGCAGCAGGCTCAAAAGGAGGCTGAGTGAAATTTTCAAGGAAAAAACTGAGGTCCCAGGAAGGCAGAACTGACTTCCTGTGAGGCCGGATATGAAGGGTGCTTTTAAAAAAATGCTGACCTCAAATCTTGAGGCCAGAGGAGGAACTAAGGGCAGACAAGCAGAAACTGCTGACAGGTGAGCTTTAATTGAAGAATATGCCAACCCAGCATGGAGGAGAAATCACACAAATAACAGAACTATAGGAACCTGCGTTAAGGGATACTAGTTTCAAGAGAGGCACCAGACAGAAAACCTCTTCTCTTTGGACAAATATGATTTCCTGGTAGTGGGTTCCTGCCCTCCTGAAGGACTTGAAGCATGCCCTCAGAAAAAAAGGTGCCTGAACGGGATCAAATCTCCATCAGCCACTGCATCAGTTGAAGAGAGAACAAGTGAGGATGGATAAGAGATGCCTTGTCTTGTGTGAGAAGATCCACCTGGTGAGATAAACTGTGGTGATTGCTGCTGGCCAAGTGAAAAAGAAGGGGGAACCAATACTGTCTGAGCCAAAAGGGAATCACAAACCAGATTTTGGTGGAGTTTTGCCTGATCTTGTGCAAGACCCTCAGAAGCAGAGAAAGGGGAGGGAAGGTGTATTGAAACAACCCCTTCAAAGGAAAAGACGGGGTGACCACCTTCTAAGCCAGAGGACTTGGGATTCTGGAACAGAATATAGGTAGCTGTCTGTTCAGAGGGTAGGCAAAAAGATCTACCTGAGAATACCCCTTTGATTGACAATGTCCAGAAACACATCTCTGTGAAGCATTCATTCATGAGCTTGTGTGCCGGACCTGCTCAAAGAGAGTGCCACTAGACTGTATTCTTTGGGAATGTAAACTGCCTAAACAGTCGCCTGCAAAGGATGTGAGATCTTGTACCCCTTTGCTTGTTAACATATCACATCACAATGGTCTTGTCTGTGAAAACTTTGAGGGACCCAGGATGAAAGAGTATGAAAAGCCTGAAGAGCCAGAAACAGAGCCCTCATTTCCTTGATGTTAATGCGGTCTGACTTCTGATTTTTTTCAAAGTGATGAAGAGGCCAGAGACCCTGCACCTTGGCACAGCCGAAGGATGCTCCCCATCCCCTGTCATCTGAGAGATCTGTAAAGAGCTTGAAACAGGACTGAAGACTGGAAAGGAAGCTTCGGGTTGAGAGAAAGTTGATGAATCCACCACTGAAGCTCTAGCTTGAGACAAGAAAGAAGGCAAACCAGGAAGTCCAGGAGGTGACAATGCTGAACCCACACTGATTTGAGGTACCACTGAAGCTTCCTCATATGGAGCCTGGCTAGAGGCAGCATAGGACTGGTGGAAGCCATAAACTTGATGACTCTGAGAAAGTCTTTGGGCATGACTGAATCCAGAGGAAGAGACTGGAAAAAAAAAGGCAATCAGAGACACAGCAAATGGTCTGGATACTTCAACCAAGGAAAACATGATACTGAGGAGTCAAAACTGATTTTTTAAAGTTTATGGTGAACTCCAGACTCTGCAGCAGGGAAATACTGAACTGGAGATCCTGAATCACAGCCTCAGGGGATGAAGTTTGAATAAGCAGATCATCCATACAAGAAAAGATATGAACCCCTCTCATCATGCCAAAAGCAATGACAGGAGTGAGGCATTTGCTGAATACCCTTAGGGCAATAGAGAGGCCAAAGGGCAAAACAGAAAACTGAAAATGCAAGGAAGAAACAGAGAAAAATAAAATTTACTGAGAAGGGGTTGTATGGGGTTAAGAAGGTAGGCATCCTTGAGAGTCAGAGAGCAGAAAGACCTGGACAATAATAATAATAATAATTATAGGAAATAAATTTGAAGAGACAGCATCTGAAAGGATGGGACCTTGAGAAAGGTGTTGAGGTGAGAAAGGTCTAGAAATGGTCTCCAGGTGCCCTCCTTTCTGGGAACCAGAAATATTCTTGTATAAAATGTGTCTATATTATATTTTCGAACAGGCGTTCCATCATTGACCCTTAAAACGCAAACTGTCATAATAGCGAACCAACACATCAGCGATTTCTTTCCCTGGGAAAGAAATAACTTGCCCTAAAAAGAAGAACACATCACTACAAACATTACAAAGTGGGGGGATTTGCCCCACACCCCTCAACTAAATATACCAACATTGAGATTGCACTACAGTGGGGAAAACAGCAAACTAACAAGGATGGCCAAGCGATTTCTTTCCCAGGGAAAGAAATCACTGATGTGGCCATTCGCTGTTACGACAGTTCGCGTTTTAAGGGTTGATGAAAAGGCATTCGATGGACTGCCTCTTCGAGGACATAATATAGACCCGAATAAAAACCCTCCCTTCCTGAGCAGGGGGAACAGCTTGAATGCTGCCCTGGGTCAATAGAGAATGAAGCACCTCTGGAAAGAAAGGAAGCTGCTCTCGTGGAAGTTGAGGAATGCCCAGAAAGGGAAGGAGAGACTTCCAAACAAAGAAATACCCCTGGTGGCTAATGGACAGAACCCAAGAATCTGTTGTGATCTTTAACCAATTTGGAAGAGACAGGGAAGAATGAAGGGGCAAGGGAATTTAGCTGAGGTAAAAGGAATGCAAATTGTCAAATGGAACCTGGATTGTCCTGAAAAGGAGGTTTCTGGGAAATAGGGCTGTGTGTAGATTTAGCAGGAGGTATACATCTAGATCAATTTTTTACCCTTGAGTGGAGGGCAAGACTGTCTGCGAACAAAAGCAGATCTGTAATTCCTCTGAAACTTTGGAATAGGAGAAACAAAAATAGAAGTTATGTTCTTACCATAACGTTCCATGTTAGTTGTCTTCTTCTCGCCTTCTTCTTGCTGGATGGGTTCGGAGCCGACCTCGGCTCGACTGCCCACTCTAAAGCTCGAGAGTTGGTTCCACCGGCTCGAGGCTCCCCTTATATCCCACAATGCTAGGCGATAGTTACCTCAGATCTCGTTTGTAAGCTAACCCCAGCTTATAATAGAAACAGTATAACTGTAAAAAACAGAATCCACCTCTAACAACAGGAAGAAGAAGGGTGACCTACATCCTGAAACAAGAAATATGCATAACAGCATATAGCTAAGAAAGAGGTGGTAGAAAGAGAGGTCACGATCACAACTCCTCTAGGTCTGTCTAGGCCAGGGGGAAGGAGGGTGGGGCCTTAAGAAGAAGGCGAGAAGAAGACAACTAACATGGAACGTTATGGTAAGAACATAACTTCTATATGTTAAGTTGTCTATCTCGCCTTCATTCTTGCTGGATGGGACCGCGTCTAGCACCTTGTCCCGGGTGGCCTAACGGAACAGACTCCTGAGAACAGTGGAACCAAAATTAGCTCTATGCCTAGAAGCTAAATCCAACTTATAATGGGAAATAAAAGTGTGAGGAGTAGCCCAAGTAGCCGCTGCACAAATGGTGTCAATAGGCAGTCTGTCTTGGTAGGCTAGAAGTAGCCAAAGCTCTGGTGGAATGGGCTTTAGGCTTAATAGGCAGTTTTGGTGTCTAATCTCATAAACAAGGGTAATCAGAGATGTTAGCCATCTGGATAAAGATACCTTTGAAACTGGAAGTCCCTTTCTGCTTTCCTCAGATAGGAGACAAACAGCTGATCAGATTTTCTGAATTGTTTCGTCCTGTCCAAGTAGTACCTTAATTGACGATGAACATCCAGACAGTGTAATTTTTGTTCAGACCTATTTGAATACTCCGGGGAAAAAACAGGGAGGTCAATGCATTGGTTTAGATTTGATGTTGAAACCACCTTAGGCAAAAAGGACGGGTTAGTTCTTAAGGAAACTCTGTCCTTATGGAACACAAGGTAAGGAGAACGACAACTGAGTGCTTGAAGTTCTGAAATTCTTCTAGCTGATGTGATAGCCACCAGAAAGAGAGTTTTCCATGATAATAACTTTAAGGAACATGAAGCTGCAGGTTCGAAAGGGGAAAGAATCAAAGAAGCAAGAACTAAATTTAGGTCCCAAGGAGAAGGAGGATTTCTTACAGGAGGTCTGAGAAGAAAAACTCCTTTCAAAAAGGCTTTGCAGAGTTTGTGGGACATTAGGGCAGATTCAGAAATACCCACATGGAAATTTGAAATAGCTGCCAATTGAACCTTAAGAGTAGATGGAGATGAACCTGCATGGAAGAGTTCAGCAAGAAAATCGAGGACTAGTTGGATGGAAGCGGTGAAAGGATCTACGTCCTTTCCTTGTGCCCAATATGAAAATCGTTTCCACTTACTCAAATAAATCTTCGAGTGGAAGATTTATGGGAAGCTATCAAAATATCTCTAACAGAGTGAGATAATTGAGGAAGCCTGGCTACGGTTGGAAGTGGAGGAACCAAGCAGTGAGGTTCAGAGAGGGGAGGGAGCGATGAAACTGACCCGACTGATGGATCAAAAGATCTGGAACTAGGTCCAGATTCCACGGTCGCTCCACAAGAAATCGATGCAGAAAGGGGAACCACACTTGTCGAGGCCAGTAAGGAGCAATGAGGATCAATGAGGCCTTCTGAGCGATAGCTTTCTGTATTACTTGAGAGATCAGTGGGAAAGGAGGAAATGCATACAGAAGTCCCGGGGCCAAACTTGGACTAGCGTCCCTGCTGGGTTGGCCTGGTAAAGGGAATAGAGTGAAGTATTCTCTGCACTTGCTGTTTTGGGGAGTAGCAAAAGATCGCAGCAAGGCTGACCCCACTTGAGAAAATCTCTCTCACTACAGAGTCTTTCAGAGACCACTCGTGAGGCATGAGAATAGCTCTGCTCAACTTGTCCGCAATGTGATTGGACTTCCGGGATGTGCGTTGCTATCAGAAACGCTGAGAAGAAATCGCCCATTGCCACAGTCTGAGTGCTTCTCGACACAGGGGGTATGATCTGGTTCCGCCTTGTTTGTTGATGTACCACACTACAGACATATTGTCTGTCTGGATTGCAATCGTTCCCAAGGGAAGAGAGTGTTGAAGGGCTTGCAACGCTAAAAGCACTGCTCTCATCTCCAGAACATTTATGTGCAAGTGGCATTCGTTTGGTTGCCATGTGCCCTGGACTGTCCTGCCCTGATAATGCCCCCCCCACCCGATCAGGGAAGCATCCGTTGTCAGAGTAGCAACCGGAGGAGGTGGAACAAATGGTCTCCCTAACAGGAGCTGGGGGGAAGACATCCACCACATGAGATGCTTTTTGCACGCTTGCGTGATCATAATGGTGTGAGACATTGGAAGTTCCTGGTATGACCATTGAGAAAAGAGCATCCACTGAAGGATCCGCATGTGGTATCTGGCCAATGGAAGGAGGGGTATGGCCGCTGCCATGATTCCCAACACCTTTAGAACTAACCTGGCTTTGGCTCTGTTGTTGTTGAGAAGTAGTGATACCAATTTTTGAATGTCTGATATCCTCTGGTTCGTTAGTGTTGCAGACATGTTTACAGTATCTAATTTGCGCCTATGTAGGTAATAGTGCGATAGGCGACAAAACAGACTTTTTCGCAATTTATTGAGATACCCAGTCTTTGACAGACGAAAAGTGTAATCTCTGGCCATCAGAAGGAGATGCTTGGTGGGAGCTGTGAGGAGCCAGTCGTCCAAATATGGAAACACCTGGAATCCTTGTCGTCTCAGGTGAGAAGCTACCACTGCCATGCATTTGGTAAACACCCGGGGCAGTGGTGAGACCAAAGGGCAGGGCCCTGAATTGAAAATGACTGGTTCCCAGCCTGAAGCGGAGGAATCTTCTGGAGCGCCTGTTCATTTTATGTGATAGTCTGGCGTCCTGAAGGTCTATAGAGCACATCCAGTTTCCTTTCCCAACAGGGAAGAATGGATTGCAGCGTAACCATCCGAAATCTTGTTTTCTTGACCGATCTGTTCAAGATACTGAGATCCAAAATTGGTCTCCAGTCCCTGTTTTCTTTGGAACTAAAAAGAACCTTGAGTAGATTCCGGATCCTAGTTGGTCTGCTGGCACTGGCTGAATAGCTCTTTTGCAAGCAGTTTTGAAATTTCCAAAGCTGCTATATCCCTTTGAGCGGGTGGAACATCTGGAAGGGATTTTTGACTGACTTGGAAAGCGAAGAAAGGGAATAGAATAACCTTCGAAATGATGGACTGTACCCATTTGTCTTGTGTCAAGAATAGCCAGGCTTCTGGGTACAGTGCCAATCTTCCCGACTGCCTCCGAAGAAGCGCAGTCGGGCAACACCTCGGACATACTGAAAGGGCTTATCGGAAGTCGTCTGTCGATCGCCCTGGTTCTGCCGACCCCTCTGCCTCTAGGGCGTCTACCATTGTTGTTCCCCCTCTGCCTCTGGCGGGGAATCGACCCTGTGCGTCAGGCGAAGCCCCTTGAGATTGTTTACGGAACCACAGCTTTCCTCCCTTCTGGCCATTGGGGTAAGGCCTAGAAGGAGTGGAAAACGGACTCCGGCGGCAGAAAGGGTCTTGCCATCCGTCTCGCACCTAGTCAGGGTTTCTTTCACTTGTGGACCAAACAGGGATGATCCATCAAAGGGAGTTTGTGAAAGACGTCTTGAAAGGTTCCGCAAAATTGCATAGCCGCATCCAGGCGTGCCTACGTAAGCTACCTCCCTGTTCCTGCGGCTCTGCTCGCTCCATCGGCCGCATAAGAGGCGCATGGAGGAGTTGGAAATAGAACTAAGGATAGCCAGCTGCGTGTTCATTTTTCTTGGAAACCCGCAGCTGTAGGGTCCTTAAGCATTTCACTTTCGTCACTTCTTTGATCAAGTCCCTTTGAAGGCAGTGAAATGGCACAGGTAATTCAGCGAACGCATAGTAAATGTCGCTGAGGAGAACATCCGCCCCTGTGACTATCCATGGACCTAGATTCCTTGTTAGGTGGATGGACAGGCACTGAAGGATCAGCCAGTTCCTTCTTTGTGGCAGCTACCACCATAGCATCCACAGAGACTCCTTTTGATAAAATTCCTTGTCTGCTGGAGCTGTGATGAATTTGGAGGGTCTCCTGGGAGTGGGGTCCACTGAATCAGGAGCCGTCCATGCCTTTTAGCAACCACCTGCATGAGGGGTCAAGGGGGGACACCCAGGAGGTGGAAGGGCGAGCCAGCGCCTCAAGATACACAGATTCGTCCTCCGAAGGGTTGAGGGCCCAATTTCCCTCTGTTTAAGGATCTCCAGAATGTCTGCAAAGAGACATCTTCAGAAGGGGAGGGGAACCCTCAGAATCATCCAGATCTGTGTCGGACGTGATAGACTCAGGTGAGTCAATGTGCTTCCTCTTGCACTTCCTCTTCCGAGGGGCTCTTCTGCCAAATCAGGAGAGGCCTCGGAAGAGGATGAAATCCCACAGGGGCTCCTGAGGAGTTGGCTCTCTGCGGTCCGGGATGAGGGAGTGAGTCGACTTACCCTGAGGCAGCATAGAGGGAGGGGCTGACGGAGCCGACTGTGGAGTAGAGCCAGGCTCTAACACACTCCGCATGACCTCGAAAGCACCCCTGTCAGGCAGAGCCAGAGGTCCCGCTCCGAGGAGCTAAAGACCCCTCGGCACCGACAGTGATGGCTCCGAGGCCGATGTCGGAGCCGAACTCACCAGCCCAAGCACCGAGGGGAGAGGGGTCGGATAAGGGTCCGATCCCGAGCGCGCGGGCCGACGAGTCGAGGCCCGGCACCCCGAGAGGGAGGGGACAAAGGTCGATGCCTGCCAACCCTCCCCGGCGAAGTCTGGCCGAGATTCCTCCATGGAAGAAAGCGGAGGCCGACGACGGGAAGACAATTGTCTCGGCTCGAGGTGACCAGTCTCGGTTCCGACACGACCCGCCCGAGCTCAAGAGAGTCGAGGAGGAAGGAGTTGATGGACGGGACAGGCACCGACTGATGAGTCGGGCTCTGAAGCATCTGGGCCAGTGCCTCAGACTTGAGTAGTCGACTCACCACCCTCTGAAGGTCATGATCGGACAACCTCGATGACCAAGAGGAATGGGACCTTTGGCTCCGTTCAGACAGCAGGGGAGAACCTGGAGCCGAATGAACAGAGCCAAGAGAAGGTGACCTAGACCTCTTTCTGGTTGTCGGCTCCGAAGATCTTGTCGGAGCCGACCACGGGTCTCATCGGTACTGATAACCTCGGCCGGGCGAGGAGGGAGCCACAGAAACTGTGGACTGAGTCTTATCGGCTCCAGCCGAGCCGATAAAGGCAAGGTTGAACAACCTGAGGTCTCGGCTCAGAAGCCGGAGCAAGACCTCGATGCCTTGGAGGGCTTCCCTGTTGAGACAGACAGGGAATCCTCAGGCTTCAACAAGCCTCTCAAAATGAGCTTGTTTTTTCTTTCCTGCAGGACCCTGGGGCTGAAGCCATGGCAGACAGCACAGGAGTCCTGCAGGTGCAAAGGCCCCAGACAAGAAGTGTGAGCGTCTGTCAGAGACATTTTCTGACAGCACGCATCACACTTCTTGAATCCGAGACCTTTGTTTTTAGACATAGCCTAACTGGTGAACACAAACACACACTCAAACACACCAGTTATACCCTGTCAAAAAATACAATTATAGTAAAAATATACTAAAAATAAGCAGTAGTACACTACACAAACACTCCCTAGGGAAGGGAAGGCCTAAGGCCCAAGGGAAGAACTAAAAGTTCTTTTGACAAGAAACGGGAAGAAAATAGGTTCGGGGATAGAGTTTAATGAACTATACTAATTTAGGAATAATTAAACTAAAAAAAAAAAAAAAAAAAAAAAAGGGGAAACAAGAGTAACTTTTTATAGAAAAAGCTAAAACTTACCAGGAACCGGTAGAAAAACCAACCTCGAAGCTGTAGCGGCAAACGAGATCTGAGGTAACTATCGCCTAGCATTGTGGGATATAAGGGGAGCCTCGAGCCGGTGGAACCAACTCTCGAGCTTTAGAGTCGGGGCAGTCGGGCCGGTCGGGCCGGTGGCTCCGTCCAACCCATCCAGCAAGAATGAAGGCGAGATAGACAACTTAACATTAAGTTTTACCTCCTGCAAGGCTTTGTCACTATCCTACAGAGATTTAAAAAGTTAACCAGCAGCAGAACCAAAAAGATTTTTATTATCCAAAGGTGTATTCAATAATTTGACCTTAATGACATCAGGTACAGCCTGATGACGAAGCCAAGAACAACACCTCATAACAGAACCAAATGCAGCAACCCTGGAAGATACATCAGTTGCATCATAAGTACATTTAGTAGAGTGGCAGGCAACTTGAGAGGTAGAACCAAACAAGAAAAAAGCTGAAGTCTTCCCCTCAGAATCAGGAGGATCAGAAATCTGAGAAATTTGAGAAAAGAGGGCTAAAACATACTTGGTCATACGAGTCTGGTAGTTAACAGCCCTAAAAGACAGGGTGGCGGCAGTATAAATCTTTTTGCCCAGCTTCTCCAAGGCCCTACTATCCTTGTCTGGAGGAAGAAGCTAGGTAGAGGGCAAGAGCCTGGAGGGTTTGACACAGGAGCCATATGCCACAGAAGGGTCAGCAGAAGGGCAGTTATACAGAAATTTACAACCATCAGGTACCTTGCAAAATCTAGCAGTTTTTTTAGGAGCTGGAGGTTGAGAATCTGGGGCTACAGAAGGTGCTGAAAGGGTATCCAGGTGAGCAGGCAGAACTGGAGGAACAGCAGAAAGCTTGGAAGAGTCCATCTGGAGGAGCTCATAATACCTCTTCTGAATATCAGAAACCAGAGAACAATCCCACTTAAAGAATTCCATCATACGGGAAACAGTGTCCTCAAAGGAGACTTTCTCTAAAGGGGAATCTGAACTAATAGAATCCTCTTCCTTTGAATCATGGTCCAAAGGTGAAGGGATCTGCGAAGAGTAGGCCAATGATTTTTCTCCCAAATCCTGATCCTTAGAGAATTCCACTCCCTAGGTCATTTAACAAGAGTGGAAGACCAGGGAGGGGTAGGCAGAGAGACCCCTTGAGGAAGCTTTACAGCTATTAAAGCTCTAAAAAATCCTGAGTAAAATCCTGACATTCTTGTTGGAGATCCTTAACAGATGGGGAAATATGCTTGGTTTTCTGTTTCTTTTTCTGCTGGTTGTCCGCACGAAAAACCCTGGGAGGGTCAGACCCTTGTTGATATTCAATAAGCATATTAGGGATCTCCTCCCTTACTAAGATGTGCAGAATCTTCCCTCGGTCTCTCGGATATAATCACCTGAGGTTCCCCTTTAACATCTGTAAAGGGCATTTAGAAAGCCTTCAAGTGCCAGCGAGAAATCGGTTTCATGCTGGGCCTCTGACAAGGTCGTGGTACAGGAAACTGAAGAAATGACCCGACAATCCTCTGGGCTTTCACCAGCTTTGAGAGAGATGTCCGGGGAAGGCTGGAAAGCAGCTTCATTAGACCTAAGTTTTTTGCCCTTTTTCTTATCTAACTGCTGACCCTCAGAATGGGAAGACTCTACCACAGCACCCTGAGCAAACAGCTTAAGATGTTGGGTTTCAAGGTAAAGAAACAGAGGACAGCCGAACAAGCAGGGTCTTAGGAACAACCCCTTGGCAGATAGAATACTACGTACAGTCATGGGAAGCACCCAGACAAAAGAGACACTGGTTGTGATGATCTTTATGTGGAATCTGCCTCCACACTGACATTTTCCCTTTCTGGATGACATGAAACCAACACCACTAAAAATAAGAGAAGATAAGAAAGAACCCTGATGGGGCACTTATCTGAAAAATGGCTCGGAAGCCATCACAGAACAAAGATGTTCAGATCGAAGTTCAATGATGGTGTTCAGACTGGTGGCAAAGAAGTTCTGAAGTGTGAGTGTCCATATGCCAGCTTTATGTCCTACTGGGGGGGAGCATACATGTGATATATGGTGCCTATAGACTGATAAAGCCTTTGGTATACTATTTGTTGGGCTATCCTTGGTAGGAGATCCCTTATGTTAGGAATACAGCAACAGTGACATGGAAGGAGAAAAATAAGAATATGAAGGTAAACGTCTTTTAGGTCTAGGGTCACCATCCATGCCCCTAGCAAAATAACAGGCAGAAGCTTTTGTAAGGTTAACATCTTGAATTTGGGCACTACCAAAATGTGTTGAGTCTTGAAATATTCAAATTAAGACTCTAGGCTCCTCCCTTTCATGGAACTAAGAAGAGGTACAAGTAGAACCTTGTGTCTGACACTTTTGGAGGAACTGGGTGAATCAATATAGATGGTTTTCTGCTGGGGAAGGCAAAAATTTGGCAATATTAACAGAACAACAATGACCCAGGGGGAAGCAGAGTGCAAGAAGACCCTGCTGTTGCTGGTAAGTCTTGTCAAACAAGTAATTTGACAGAGTTATTTGGGATTTTGTAAGTAGGGCAATGGCAGCATATGCATTTCCTAATAGAATAATGGGGATAATTAGGAAGCTATATGAAGGGTCATAGGCAAGAACCAAGGTGGGAGGATTCCTCTCCAACAACCTGTAGTAAAATGGAAAAAAAAAAACAGGCAGGGGTCCTCTTTTCCTGTTATTTGCATTATCCTTAGAGCCACTGGCAAAAAAATAAGGGACTCACAAAATCAGTGATAGAAATGATAATGTATTCAAAAAGAAAAACAGACTTATTTGCGGATAATATTATACTGTAACTGTTCAATCACAGTGTCATGTCAGGCTTTGTACCCACTGAACGACACACAGCAACAGTTATCCCACTCCACAAAGGGGGAGCCACCACTGATCCTGGGAACTATCGCCCTATTAGCCTGACGAGCCTGGTCTGTAAGGCCATGGAACGTATCATCATGGAACTCATAAACAAAGACATTGGTAACCTCCAAACTCTGGACTCCATCCAGTTCGGGTTTGTGAAAGCAGATCATGCCTTCTGAACCTGATTGATTTCTTTGAGGCAGTCACCAAAGCTGCAGACGAGGGTAAGGTGGTTCACACAGCCTATCTTGACCTCGCCAAGGCTTTCGACAGCATCCCCCATTCCGGAATTATAGCTAAACTCACTAAACTGGGTATAAATCCCTATGTCACAAGATGGTTTGCCAACTGGCTCACTGACAGAACCCACACTGTAAAAGTTGCAGACTCCAAATCTGACTTCAAACCAGTGACAAGTGCAGTACCACAGGGTTCAGTCTTGGGACCTCTCCTTTTTGGTATCTACTTCTCTGAAGTACAGGCTAACACAGAATGCCTTTGGCTAACAAATTTTACAAATGACTGCAAACTAGGAGCCATAGTAGAGTCCCCAAAAGCTGTGGACATCCTACAGAAGGACCTCACTGAGACAGAGGCTTGGTGTCAGAAGCATGGCCTCAAGCTCAATGCCAAAAAGTGCATTGTCATCCCCTTTGGTAAAAACTCTGTACCCATGAACTACCACATAAATGGCAGTCTACTTAATGCCAAATGTGTGATAAGAGACCTTGGGACCCAGGTGGACAGTAGTCTCTCCTTTGATAATCACATCGCCACAGTAGTCAGGAAATCCTTCTATGTGGCACACCTCATCACAAAAGGGTTCTCATCCAGGAAAAAAGAGGTCATTGTTCCCCTCTACTCATCACTCATTAGACCCATTATAGAGTACAACGCCCCTTTTGGAATGTACCTCACAAGACGTCTGCAGCAGCTGGAAAGGCCACAGAAGTACCTCAAAGAGGATTACTGGCCTCAAATAGATGCCTTACACTGACCATCTCAAAAAACTCCAGCTTTACTCTGTAGCATATCACCTACTCCAAGGAGATCTCTGCCTAACATATAAAGCTATGTTAAACCCAGAGCTGTTGGACATGCTACACCTAAAGAAATCCCAATCCTTCCGAGCTACATGCTCTAGGGAACTAAACCTTGTCACCACAATAAACAGGATATGATGGTGGGATAGATTCCTGTCCCAGAGACTTCCTATACTCTGGAACAAGCTGCCCATCTATGTCAAGCAAAGTTCCTCATTAGCACTCTTCAAGAAAAATCTTGATGAGTGGATGGGAAATAGGAAATACACCCCGGGGATCACTTCTGTGGCTCTGCTCGACAGGGGCACAGGAAATGAACTTTCTTGGGTGGCGTAAGCCAGGGAACCTTGTTGGCTAGGCTTAATTAGGCCCTTGGGCCGACAGCCTAATACCTACCTATGAATAAGAAAAGGACATTTCAAGGCTATGAAATAAGAGAAAGAAATTACTTTCTAAGAGTAGGAAGGAATGGTCTCAAAACTGGAAACACTCCCTCCTCACCTTAAACAAGTAAATAAGATTCCTTGTGAAGTCCTCCAAAGCTAACTACAAATCCAAATTAGCTTCCCTAACTAAGGATAACCACATGGCATTCTTCAGTTACATCCATAACCTCAAAAAAGTCAGATCCAGATTTGCTATGAACTCATAGTTAATAGTACTACATATACATAATCTGTGGATAAGACAAACATGCTGGCTGACAGGTTCAGTGAACACTTCTCTCCCCTGTCCCCACCACATATACCCCAAAGCATCCCTAATACCTGCCCTCCACCGAGCATCTCCGAGAATCAAGTCTTAAACACCCTCTCCAAGGCCAAAAATAATACAGCCTCTATGGGACCAGACAACATCCTCAGCTGTATTATACATGGGTTATAACAGGAATTAGCATCACCATTGGACATGCTTTTCAATCACAGCCAAGCACTGTCTTAGTCCCAGAGAAATGGAAAACAGCTAGCACCATCCTTTTGCCTAAAGGGGGTGCATCCCTGGACCCCGGAAACTATAGCCTCATTAACCTGACTCAGCCTTATCTGTAAAGGCCATGGAAGAAATCATCATGCACTTTATTAACAAAGACATAGGAAATCTCCAAATGCTCGACTCCACCCAGTTTGGCTTTGTCAGGGGGATATTATGCCTGTTAAAATTGGTGGACTTCTTCGAGACAGTCACCAAAGCCCTAGACAACAGCAAATCTGTGCATACGGCCTACCTAGACTTAGCCAAGGCCTTTAACACAATCCCCCACTCAGGCATCATCGATAAACTCACCAATCTGGGTATCACCCCATATATTGTCAGGTGGGTTGCTAACTGGGTCACTGACAGAACTCATATGGTCAAAATAGGTGACTCCACCTCCTCCAGCAGACCCGTAACCAGTGGTGTTCCACAGGGATCAGTTCTGGGACCCCTACTGCTTGGAATCTTCTTCTCCCAAGTACAGGCTAAAACTAAAGGACTATGGGTGACAAAGTTTGCTGATGGCTGCAAACTGGGAGCAATCACTGAAACCCCTAGTAATATCAACATCCTGCAAGAAGGTCTTACGCAGACTAATGACTGGTGCAAAAGTCATGGTCTTAAACTTAATGCAAAAAAATGCATTATCATCCCCTTCAGCAAGGTTGATGTTCTTGCAAACTACCACATGAATAGCAATACCCTAAGCACACAGTCAGTGGTGAGAGATCTGGGCACACAGGTTGACAGCAACCTTAACTTCAATCACCATGTTTCTACAGTGGTAAGAAGGGCATTTTACATTGTTCATCTCATAAGGGCACTGCCTCCAGAAAAAAGAGGTTACAACCCCCTTGCACTCTTCCCTCATCAGGCCAATAATAGAGTAAAATGCTCTGTTTGGTATGTTCCTTTCAAACACCTGCAGCAATTAGAGAAACCAGAAAGGTTCCTTACAAAGAAAATTCAGGGTCTTACGGGGACAGAGTGAAATCATTGTCACTTTACTCTGCATACAGACTGCTCAAAGGTGACCTGTACCTTGCATATAGAGCAATCCCTGACCCAGCTTTAATGGAAATGCTGCACATTTGCAAGTCAAATGGCACACAGGTCAGTTGCTCAAAGGACTTTAACCTGGTATGTGACAAAAGAACTTGCTGGAGAGAGATTTGTCTCAAAGAGGTTGCCCCACTTTTGGAACAAGCTTCCTATTCATGTTAAACAAAGCCCCTACTTAAGCGTTATTTGGACGATTGGATGGGTAACCGGAAATTCGCCCTAGGGGTTCCAGCTGTGTCCCTGCTGGACAGGGACAACAGGTGCTGATTATAGTGTCTGCTTGAACCAGACACCCTTGGGAAGATGGGTTAAACTTGGCTAGGCTTGCAAGGACCCTGGGACCGTTGGCCTAGTAACCTCCTATGATCAATGTAGTGGAAGATTCTGAGACAATTTCAATTACTTTTCTGAATATTAAATAAATGAAGACAAAATAAAGGGTATGGTGGTATACTATATGTCCCGCATATGAACTGGTTCACCAATATCCATATTTATGTGAACATGATAAAATTAATTATTTAGGTTTGGATAAGATTAATTATTTAGGTTTATGGATTAAAAATATCCATGAAACAGACTAAACAAAAATAATACAGACATTGAAATGATAGAAGCTCTTGACTATGGAAATGGATAGCAAGGTACAAGGAGAATAATGTTTATAATTTCTTTAATACTATAAGCAGGACAGACATATGTTTAGAAACCAGATGAGAATCTGTGGATAAGGAATTGAATGAATTTATTTGGGAGGGAATAAGGGCAAGAGTTAAGTGGGAAAAGTTGCTTCTCCCACAGAACAAGGTGGTTTAGTATTACCAGATTTGAAGGGATACTTAAGAGCTACACAGTTAAGGCTAATATACTAAAAACAGACAGAAGACTACAAATCAAAGGGGAAAAAATGATGATGAAGCGGGGGGGGGGGGGTTCACAAAATAAGGAGAGAATGTTAAGTACAATTTTGGATGCAGGCCTTCAAGAGCAACCATACAGAAAATTATATTTCCAAAGTATCGTAAGTATTTTGAGAACTAAGCCAACACTGGAATGCAGAAAACAAAATTTACTAATACAGATAACTGTAAACAGGGACATAGAAAACAGGCAAGAGGGAGTTGGAACTTACCGGAGAAAAATAATAAAGGAAACAAGTTACTGAGAGCAAATATCTACAGAGGGGAAACAGGGATGACGTCAAGCAGAAGTTTGGGCTGTGAGTTGGAGGCTGCCTTCCCTATCAGGGACAGATACAAGAGTATAGACAAACAGAAAGGAATAGGGGATTGTTATAAGAGAGTCTGTAGCAGAGTCTAGAACAGAAGCTACAGTAAAAAAAAGGATAATTAGTATGTTATATAAAATAATGCATGATAACTATTTGAATCAACCAGAAGAGGTTACAAATGACTTGGAAATGAGAACGGAAAGGACGCTATAAAAGGAACAGTGGCATGATATTTGCATGGCTTCTAAGTGTGCAACAAAATCTAGAACGTTTAGGATTTCTGCATGGAAGTGTTTACACAGATATTTTAATACCCTGAGTAAACAACAGAAAACTGCTTTTCCAGTGGTAGGCAGCAATTGTTGGAGGGTCTTACTAAGTTTAATGCTATTGGCTGCCAATAAAATGAAAATGGAAATCAGAATCTTCAACAACAGTAAAAGAATTATTGAATGTTGTAAAGGAGATTAAATAATTGGAGGCAGGATCTTTAAGAAAGGGAAGGAACTAACTATGCAGACATATGTGGAAACAATACATGCAGAATAATGCTCAGGAGTGAAATTTCAGGGAAGGTGGAAACTGTGCAGTCTATGCAATATTAAAGTGAATAATTGTTAAGCAGGAACCATGCATGTATAATGCATGAAAATGAAAAATCCTAATAATACTTTTCTCATTTAGAACTGTGTGTACCCATGTCACTGTATAATGTGTGAAGTCAATAAAGCTGTTAAAAATGGTTACTACACAAGGGGTACATTAGATTAGGAACAGAGATAAGATCATACATATTTATAGTACAGGATCAGGTTGGAAGAGGAAGCACTTATAAACCCTAGCATTAGACCCTCCTGTACTGTACAGGAGGACAAGGCTCTCTATTCGACCTTACCAGCCATCCAGTAAAACAGTTCACTGTACCTATCCAGGCATGTCCAAAGGTCAGTTTCAGGTGTACTCTCCAGTCTAACTGGTGAATCTGGACATTTTGAGGCAATGTTACAACTGCCTCATGTACACAGACAACCCCTTCCTCCTACCACCAAACACTAATACATGCGAGAGATGCAGTTATACAGCCAAAAGTACAGTTGTGTACACTTACCATAAATGTAGATGTTCGAGTGTCTTCACTGTTGCAGTCATGACTGTAGAGTTCTCCCCTGCCGACAGGCAGTCCTCGGTCGGCCAGAATCCCAAAGTCTGGGTCCGGTGTCGGCTGTTCAGCCATGCTCCCTGATGTCAGAGCGTCAGGAGTACAAAGCTGACAGCCGACGCCATGTTCTCCAGTTTTTCTTGCCCCAGATGTCAGGAGTTCCAAAATGAGTAAGATCCCATACCCTTTGCAAATACACCTCAGAAGAAGGGTGAAAAAAAAAAAAAAAGGAACCACACAAAAGAAAAAATAAGAGGGGACAGGAGGGAGGGAAACCCAGACTGCAACAGTGAAGACACTCGAACATCTACATTTATGGTAAGTGTACACAACTGTACTATGTTCATCGTGTTTCACTGTTGCAGTCATGACTGTAGGGTTGAATCCCAAAGCAGAATAAAAGGGAGGTGGTCATAAAGTAGAGGGGGCGGCTAAAAGGCCCTGCAAGACTGCAGAAGCAAAGCCTGCCCTAGACTTAGAGTAAAGAGGTAGATTGTAGTGCTTAGAAAAACTATGTACTGAACTCCAATTTGCAGCTTCCAAAATGTCCTTGGTAGGAACTCCTTTGAGGAAGGCAGCTGAAGTGGCAGCAGCTCTGGTAGAGTGAGTCCTTATAGTCCCTGGGATTTGCTATCCATGGTGTGAATAGCAAAATCTGATTCCATGAGCAATCCATTTGGAAATGGTCTGTTTTGAAATAGCTTTACCTTGGGAACTTGAAGCATAAGAAACAAACAAATGCTCTGATTTCCTGATGTCCTTGGTTCTGTCCAGGTAAAAACGTAGTTGTCTGTGTACATCCAAGGAATGCAAGATCCTTTCCCCCTTATTTTGAGGAGTGGGGAAAAAGGTTGGCAAGTGAATAGTTTGATTTAAAGCCAGTTTGGAAACCACCTTAGGCATGAAAGTAGGATTAGTCCTTAAAGACACCCTGTCTTGATGAAAAATAATTCCACAGCCATGAGAGCTTGCAACTCCGAAACTCTCCTGGCAGAGGTCAGAGCTAACAGGATAGCTGTCTTCCAAGATAAAAACTTGATGTCAGATGTGGCAGCAGGCTCAAAGGGAGGTAAGGTGAGTTTTTCCAAAACATAGTTGAGATCCCAAGCAGGAATGGGAGGAGATCTAGGGGGCCTTAAGTTCTTAGCTCCTCTGAGAAACTGTCTCATGAGCTGGTGGGAAAAGATAAGAGGGTCTGTATTATAATGAGCAAAAATGGCAGAGGCATGTATCTTTATGGAAGAGAAAGAGAGACCCTTATATGTAAGAGGTCTGTCAGGTAAAGTAAAATCAGAGGAATGTTAGGAATAAGAGGATCAGAATCCTGAGCCTGCATCCAAGAACAAAATCTTTTCCATTTTCCTGCATAAGATTTTCTAGTGCTAGGACGTCTGGCTTCTAAAATGACATCCATAACCTGCTTGGGTAGGAGAGAATGAATCAAAGACCCTGGATTAACCAGGCCGCCAGGCTGAGAGTTTTGACATGGGAGTGCAGAACCTGACCCTGGTGTTGGGACAGAAGGTTCGGAATCTGTGGTAAAACCCAAGGGGGCTCCAGGCAAAGGTTTTTCAGAGTTGGGTACCAAAACTGTCGAGGCCAATTTGGGGCCAGCAAGATTGTCATCTTGGGCTTGTCCTGTTTGATCTTTAATAATACCCGTGGAAGAAGAGGAAGAGGCGAAAAGGCATACCCAGAGAGGTTTCTCCAACTGAATGATAGTGCATCCACTTTCCAAGCTAGTTCGTGGAATGTCCTGGTGCAAAAAATCTGTAGTTGATGATTGAGGTGGGATGCAAAGAGGTCTATGTGAGGACATCCCCAGACTGCTGTAATCATCTTGAATATTTCGGTGTCCAGCATCCATTCGTGTGGGTCTGATAGGTTTCTGCTCAGACTGTCTGCCAGGAAGTTTTGCTTCCCTGGTAGAAACTGAGCTTGAAGGTCCAGATTGCAAGCTAGAGCTGTGTTCCAAAGATTCATGGCTAGTCTGCAAAGGGGATAGGAATGAGATCCCCCTTGCTTGTTTATGTACCACATAACTGTGGTGTTGTCTGTCCGTATCAGTAGTTGTCCTGGTTGTAGAAGATTCCTGAAGGCCAAAAGAGCTTTCTGAACGGCTAACATTTCCTTTAAATTGATATGCAGGTGCTTCTGATCCTTTGTCCAAAGGCCCTGCGACAGTTGCCCTGAAAATGGGCTCCCCATGCATAATCTGAGGCGTCCGTGGTTAGTATCTGAGTGGCAGGAGGCAGACAGAAGGGTTTTCCTTTGTTTAGAGTACATACCTTGGACCACCAAAGGAATTCCTTTTGAAGACAAGGCAGGACGGAGATCTGTATGTCTAAACTGTGGCAATGCTGAGACCATACACTTTTTAGGTACCACTTTATTTTCCTCATATGTAGTCTTGCATATGGTACGAGAAGGATGCAGGAGGCCATGTAACCCAAAGCCTGCAGGAATCTCCTTGTAGATAGCTGAGTTAATGTTGCCAAGGTTTTGAAAGTTGAAGCCAGCTGTAATTGTTTTTCATATGTCAGAAATGCCATCTGGGTTGTTGTGTTTAGAGCAGCGCCCAGAAAAATTATCTGTTGTGAGGGTGTCAAATTTGACTTTTTTATGTTTACAGTGAATCCCAGGAACTTGAGAAGATTCTGAACAAACTCTAGATGCTGGAGTAAGACATCCTTGCTGTCTGCCAGAATAAGACAGTCATCCAGATAAGGGTAAATTTGAATTCCCTTGAGTCTGCAATAAGCTACTACTGGAGCCAGGCATTTGGTGAAGACCCTGGGCGCAGTAGACAATCCAAAGGGCAGCGCAGAGAATTGATAGTGCCTCGATCCGGCCTTGAACCTGAGGTATTTTCTGCATTCCTGCCTGATGGGAATGTGTAAATATGCCTCCTTTAAATCCAAAGTTACCATCCATGCATTTTTGGTCAGCATTGGAAGTAGCTGCTGTAGAGTAAGCATCTTGAATTTTGGTATCTCGAGAAAAGTGTTCAAGACTGACAGATCCAGAACGGGTCTCCATGAATTTTGCTTCCCGGGGACTAGAAAGAGCCTTGAGTAAAAACCTTGTCCCATCTCTGAAAGTGGAACTAGTTCTATGGATTTCATAGCCAAGAGAGCTTCCACCTGGTTTAAGGCCTCTAACCATTGATGTTTTGGAAGATCTGGCCATCCGCTTGGTCTTGGTAGGGTATGAAAGTGGAATTTGTAACCTCTTGAAACCACATCCAGAACCCACTTGTCTTGGGTTATATGAGTCCAATTTAAGTGAAAAAGAGAAAGTTTTCCTCATAGAGGGGCTTCCAGGCAAGAAGTTCCTGCAGCCCAACAGAGGGAGTCATTGAGTCTGTTTTCTATGAGCTTGCGACCTGTTCTCTCCTCCCCTCGGGGTGGAAGCAGTCCACTATCTTGGTCTATAAGAGGCTTGTGTTTGAGGCCTTCCTCGGGAGCGTCTGTACCTACCCCTCTGAGGCCTGTCTGAATTGGGAAAGGACCAATTTTTTGTAGGCCAATTCCTACTAAATCTGGGTGGCTGTACTTGTAAGAAATCCTTAACTGTTTGCATGGATTTTGCCTTGTCCTCCATCTTCTTTAATACCTCTTCAGCTTTAGATCCAAACAAAACATTATGCTGAACAGGAGCATCCAATAATTTAGCTTTTACTTGATCCGGAAAATTTTGTTCCTTTAACCATGCATGCCTTCTAATGACTGTGCCAGAGGCAGCAGCCCTACAAGAAGCGTCCAAGGCATCAAATCCACAGTGTAAACCATGCTTCCCAACTTGTTCAGTAGCATGCATTAAGTCATGTAATTCCTTATCATCTGCACAGGCGGAAATGGAAGTAAGCTTTTGTTTTAAAACAGACAGGAGAAATTGCTGGTATTTCAGCATATGAAACTGACAGTTTAAAGCCCTAATAGATAAAGTAGCAGAAGTGTACACTTTTTTGCCCCATCTTTCTAAAGATCTGGAATCCTTCTCAGTGGGAATGGGGTTTTAGCAGAAGCGGCCTTAACGCCTTAGGACCCTGAGAAATGGTTTCAGGGTCAGCAGTAGGATTCTTGTATAAAAACTGGTGGGAATCAGGAACCCTATAATATCTGTCTGGCTTAACAGGAGCTGGAGGAAAAGAGTCAGGAGTTAAGTTAGCCTCCAAAAAAGCATCATCCACAATATCCAAAATAGGAGGAATAGCCAGGGGTCTATGTTGGGGAAGAAGAAGAAAATCCCTTAGTCTTTTCTCAGATTCCGAGTACTCCTGTCCTTCCCAGTGAAAATGTTCCCTCATTTCATGCAAAGTTTCCCCAAAAGAGAAATCCTCAGGGTGAGAAGCTGAAGGAATGGATTCCTCAGCATCAGAATCCTCATAAGGAGGGAAAGAATATTCCTGGTCAGAAGAAGAAACTGAAGAAACAGAAGCCTGATCAGAGGAGTCATAATAAACTTCCTGCCTGGGCCTTTTATCTGGAGGGGGATGTGAACCCCTAATCATAGTAAGTCCTCCGCCATCTTAAGTAGCTGTTTCTGAGACTTGGGTGCCGGATCAGAAGAGGCCTGGGCTGCAGTCTTTGATTTGGAAGGAGTCTTTGCCTTTGTCTTTGGCTTTGCCTTTATTAGAAGCTGAGTAGGCCTGAAAACCCCTTCGAAGCCGGTACCTGCACAGCGGCTCGGACCCATCCGAAGGAGCATTGTCCGAAGGTCCTGCAACAGAAATATTCAAAGGCCTAGTTGGCTCCTCGTGGGAGTCCGTTTCGGCCATCGGTTCCGAAATGGGCGACGACAGGGGCTGCAAAAGCGCCTCACTGACGATGGCCGAACCTGAAGCTGGCTCTGCTTGTACAACATCGTCTGATTTGGACCTCGGAGGCCTGTCTTTATCCTTGCGTCGTTTGTGAACTCCGGTAGCCGGAACCATATCCGACGACATTTTATAATTAAAATGCCTACCAAAGTAATGAAATGCAAAATCGTACCTTCGTTTAATCGTACGTTGATTGAATCTAGCACAAAACCAACAACTAGCTACGTCGTGGTCAGGGCCTAAGCAAGGAATACAGTAAGAATGAAAATCCTTATGAGGTATTTGCTTCCCACATGAAATACAATTATTAACTTTTTCTGACATCGGACTGGAGCAAGAAAAAAGTTTCCCCAACGGGGTACTTAGCTTTGAGTAGGAGAAGAAACTCTTCGGACTGAAGTACGTTTATAAAAAATTGTCAGGAGTCAGCCGACCGGCACTTGCGAACTGCTATCACCGCACGGCAAGAAAGACTGGAGAACATGGCGTCGGCTGTCAGCTTTGTACTCCTGACGCTCTGACATCAGGGAGCATGGCTGAACAGCCGACGACGGACCCAGACTTTGGGATTCTGGCCGACCGAGGACTGCCTGCCAGCAGGGGAGAACCCTACAGTCATGACTGCAACAGTGAAACACGATGAACATCTAGAGGCTAAGCTCTCTCAACCCAAGACTGGATCAGACAGTCAAGAGGAGAAGGGAAATACTTGCATCACACCACCAGTCTTACATAGACCCATTAAACCAGCACCGGCAAAAAACACACATAAATACATGGAAACATACTCGGAGGCTCTAAATAAAAATCTGCAAAACCAACAGAGACCTCCAAAGCAAACATCCAAGCAACCTCCACCCCCCCAACACACACCATGAAACATACTTCACAAAACCAGTGTGCCATGCAATCACAGCCCTTGAGGAAAAATAACATACCCAACATACTAGTAATAGGTGACTCTATAGTCAGGCACACTGACGTCCCACTCACTAGGCTGAATAAGGAGAAGGTTAGTGTTAGCTGCCTGTCGGGTGCCAGGATCCGCCACATAACACAAGCACTCAGGTCACTCCAGAACAAGTACAAATATGACTCTGTCATTGTCCATGTTGGTGTGAATGACCTGAGCTGTAACTCCCTGGACTACATGAAAAGAGACATGGAAGAGCTCTCTGATCATGTAGCCCAGGCCGGTATGACCCTGACCATGAGTAGCATCCTGCCCTCACCAAGAATTATACCACGGTATAAAGAAAAAAATTCTCGATTTCAACAATTGGCTAAGTTTCTGGTGTCATTCAAGGGGGATCCAGTGTCTGTCCACCTGGGATGACATGCTCGACAAGCCACGCTGCTTCGCTAGAGATGGCTTGTACCTGTCACCCTTAGGCTTTCGAATACTTGCCAAGGCTCTTGCCACCCCCATAGTGCCTTTTTTAGGCAAGGCTCAAAAGACAATCCTACCGCCGTAAATTGCACAAGTAACAAAAAACTGAGCCAGAAGTCTAAACCTCATCAGTATGGAGAAAATCGATATATGTGCAGTAATAGAAACCTGGTTTAAGGCTCCAGAGAGCACCCCAGCACTACCAGGCTACAACTCATACCATACATTTCGGCCACAGAACCCAAACCGAAATACAAAAGGCGGGGGCGTATCCATATTCATCAAGGATACCCACACCTCCAGGTTAGTGGCACAGCACGATGCTTCAGAGATCATCCACGTGCAACTAACAATGGGCAAAACTGCAATTCAAATTGTAGCTTGCTACAGATCACCCACCATGTCCCAGGACCCCCATTCCGTGTTTCTGGAAACACTGGGAAACATAAAGGTCCTACCAAACACCCTAATATTGGGTGATTTCAATTATCCAAACATTAACTGGGAGAACTACTCAAGTACTAACTCCCTTGCCCAACTTTTCCTAGAATTTATAAACTAAAATGTCCTGGTTCAACTGGTCAACATTCCTACCAGAGGTGACAACATATTGGACCTGGTCATCACCAACATGGCGACCGGTGTTCCACACCAGCGGTCAGCCCCTCGCTGGTTAGATCTGACCATAAACAAATAATTCTGGATATCCATATTCTGTCCCCACCCCCGGACAAGAAAGCCACCATGAAAAACTTTTCAAAAGCAAACTTCACGTTACTTAAGACCGAGGTGAATGCTTCAAAGCCCCCATGCTGAAGGATAACACTGTCCAAACTGCAAAATCATTTACTAATTCATTCTACGGGCAACTACAAGAATGCATGGATCGTGCCATCCCAAGCCAAACCAAGACTCACTCCTCCAAGAAAAGGAAACCAGTCTGGTGGACTCCTGCCATAAACAAGCTATACAATAGGAGGAAACTAGTACAGAAAAGAGTAAAATCCCAAGAAGGGAAGATAACCCTGATCAGTATCAGCAAGAAACTACGATCTCTCATAAAATCATCCAAGGCGAGCTTTGAAAGAAAAATTGCCAAGGACTCCAAAGATAACCACAAAGCATTCTTTAGCTATGCAAGAATGTAAGTGGCAATGCTCAGATCTGCTCAGAGTTAGTGCAGAATGGCACAAAATACACTAAACCGACCGATATCGCCAACATCCTGGCAGACAGGTTCAGCGCAAACTTCACCCCCCTCTCATCCCCAAAAGAGCCCATAACCATACCAGAAGAATGTAGAGTCCCTGAAATCACACACACTCACGTTAAAACAGCCCTCTCCAAAGCTAAAAACCCAGCATCAATGGGACCAGAAGGTGTCCCAGGCTGTGTCCTACACGAGCTCAAAGACGAACTAACCCCTCACCTAAACACATTGTTCAAACTCAGCCACTCCACAGGCTACATACCCATAGAGTGGTGCACAGCAATGGTTATTCTGCTCCACAAAGGTGGAGCCACAACAGACACCGGGAACTATCGCTCTATAAGCCTGACTAGCTTGGTCTGCAAGACTATGGCGCGCATCATCATGGAACCCATTAACAGAGACATTGGGAACCTCCAAACACTGGACCCTATTCAGTTTGGCTTTGTTAAGGGCAGATCATGCCTCCTAAATCTGGTGGACTTCTTTGAGACTGTTACCAAGGCTATAGACGAGGGAAAGGTGGTACACACAGCCTACCCAGACCTCGCTAAGGCCTTCGACACCATTCCCCATTCTGGTATTATAGACAAGCTCACCAGCCTGAACATAAACCCCTACGTCACAAGATGGGTTGCCAACTGGCTCACGGACAGAACCCACATGGTGAGAGTTATGGCAGCTAGGTCCTTCTCTAAACCGGTTACAAGTGGTGTTCCCAAGGTTCACTCCTAGGACCCCTCCTGTTCGGCATATACTTCTCAGAGGTACAAGCAAGCACAGGAGGACTAGGGCTGACCAAGTTGCAGACGACTGCAAACTAGGAGCTATAATTGACTCTCCTGCTGACACAGACATCCTCCAAAAGGGTCTCACTGAGACGGATACCTTGTGTCAAAATCATGGCCTCAAGTTAAATCCCAAAAAGTGCATAGTCATCCCCTTTGGAAAAAACAAAGTACCCACAAACTACCACATAGGTGGTAGTCCCCTAAATATGGAAGACGTAATAAGGGATCTGGGGACCCAAGTAGACAGTAATCTCACCTTTGATAATCACATTGCCAAAGTGGTTAGAAAATCCTTCTACGTGGCCCACCTAATCATAAAAGAGTTCACACCCAGATCAAAAGAGGTCATTTTGCCCCTCTACTCATCAGACCCATCTTAGAGTACAACACCCCATTTGGGATGTACCTTACAAGAGACCTGCAACAGCTACCACAGAAGTACCTCACCAAGAGGATCAATGGCCTCAAACAGATGCCCTATGCAGCTCGACTAAAGAAACTCCAGTTGTACTCGGTTGCATACCATCTACTCAGAGGTGATCTCTGCCTGACATACAAGGCCATGTCCAACCCAGAAATGATGGACATGCTCCACCTAAAGAAAACCTTATCCCCTTGAGCCACGCGCTCTAGGGATCTAAACCTCATCACAACAATAAGCAGGACGTGCTGGAGGGATAGATTCCTGTCCCAGAGACTTCCCATGCTTTGGAACAAGATCCCAATCTACATTAGGCAGAGCTCCTCACTAAAACTCTTCAAAAGAAACCTTGACAAGTGGATGGGAAACAGAAAGTTTACCTCAGGGATCACTTCAGTGGCTCTGCTGGACAGAGACACAGGAAAGTAATCTAAAGGGACAGCGAAAGCCAACACATTCTGGCTAGGCTTATGAATGCCTTCGGGCAGATAGCCTAGTACCCACCTATGAGAGAGGAGATTAACTGCAGAGCGAGAAGTACAGGCAAGTGAACAGACGTATTAAGTAGAGAGTTACACAAAGCTGAAATAGTACAAATATAGGAACTGTAGATGGGGTTACAATATTAAGGGCTGGGAAAAAGTTGAGGGAGTGATAGAAGGTCATAGTGATGTTAAGTACAAATATTTGAAAGAGATATTGTAATAGAGTATAGTTTGTGTATGTACACTAATACTGCTGTACAATGCAGTAAGGAACAGTAGTGAAATAAGTACATATGAAAGAAAAAGTTATGTAATGGCTGGTGTAGTAGGGGTGTAGTGGCTACACTATTACAATAGTAGTGGGTTGTTGTATGATGTGCTACTCATGACTGTCAAAAGCAGTGACAGTGAAAGGATTTCAATGGTGCATTTCTTCAGCTCTATTCTGAAATTTTTAAGGACGAAAGTAGACAATGTCCTAGGAACTTTGTTCAGTACCTTGGTGCTATTTTGGCAAAATTACAAATGTGTAAGAACTTACCTTAAGAGTAGATGTCCTACTTTTCACTGCTACATTATTCCTTACTGCAGGGATATCGTACAGAGGATAGCCATCTGTCCATACAAGATAACAACGCCTTAGGCCCTCCCAGGCACCATATGTCCTAGGGTCCAGGAAGCAAGGTACATAAGTGACATACAAGTGCATAATCCTCAGAAATGTACTGCCACAGGGGAACCAGAGCAACTCAAGAAGTACAGAAAAGAAAGGACGTGTATCCAGAAAGGGGAGAAAAGAGGGACCCCTTGGCCAAGGGGCAAGAAAATAGAACCAAAAAAGGGGGAAGAAAGGAGGGACAGGATAGTGCAAAAGTGAAAGGTAGGACATCTACTGTTTATGGTAATTTCTTGAAAACAACTGCACTATGTCTCTCCTCATCACTGATGCAGTATTCCTTCCAAAAGGGAGAATACAAAAACTAGTGAAGAGGATGGGAGCTGGAGGCAACTCTCTAAAAAAAAATGTAGGGTGGCCCTGGCAAAACCTGACCTGGCCCTAGTAACTTCATCTGACTTGTAGTGTTTTGTAAATGTATGTACAGAAGACTAAGTAGCAAATTCCAAACCAGATCTAACATCCAGACCCTTGGAAAAAAAAAACACCAGAAAAGGCTACAGCCCTGATAGAATGAGCACAAAGTGAAAAACAACGCTGCTCATCATAAAAAGAACAAAAGGAAATGGCCTTAGAAATCCAAGAGGAAATTATTTTCTTAGAAACAGCAAAAACAAATTTCTTGGCATAAAAGGAAATAAAATGTTGCACAGATTTCCTAACATCTTTAGTCATATCCAAATAATATCTGACCTGCCTATGCAAATCAAAAGTATGTAGAATCCAATCAGCAATATTCTGAGGTGAAGAGAAAAAGAAAGATGCATGGCCTGATTTAAAAGACATGTCATTGACCACCCTGATCATAAAAGGAGGATTGGTGTGAAGAGATACTTTCTCTCTGTGAAAAAAAAACATAAAAGGGGAAACTATCATAAGGGCCTGAAATTTAGAGACTCTCTTGGCAGAATTAAGAGCCACCAACAAAACACTCTTCCAAGTACAAAGTTGTAGAAGCTGCTGCATGTTCAAAAAGAGACTGAGTCAACTTTTCCAGAATAAAATTAAGGTCCCAAGAAGGTGGAATGGACTTTCTTGGGGGCCTCACGCGAAGGATGCCTTTCAAAAATTGCTTAAAGTCAACTCTAGAGGAAAGGGGAAAATCCAAATGCAGAGAAGCAGAAATGGCTGACAAATGAGCTTTAACAGCTGAATATGCCAGCTCAGAATTCAGCTACTCGCACAAATAAGAAGAAACAGTAGGCATACACAATAAAAGAGGGTCCTGATCATGCTTGTGAAGCCAAATATAAAATCTCTTCCACTTAGCAACAGAGGATTTTAGAGTAGTGGGTTTTCTGGCCTCCTGTAAAACTCAAAGCACGTCCTCACAAAACAGGTGCTGAAAAGGAATCAAAATCCTGTCACCCAAACTGTCAACTGTAGGTTGTGCAGATGAGGGTGGACAAAACACCCTGTTGTCTTGTTTGAGATCCATCCAGTGAAGTAACTTGTGATGACTACTCCTGACTAGATGAAACAGAAGAGGAGACCACTGCTTTCTGGGTCAAAAGGGAGTTACCAACAAGATTTTTGGCCAGTCTCACATGATCTTGTGTAAGACTTTGGATAACAGGGGAAGGTGCTTTAAGTATACATTAACGGGTCTATATTACCACAGCGAAAAACCCTATGCTCGAATACTGAAACATTGACCCCTATACAGCGATCCACGAAAATCCCAAATGCACTAAACCGCAAAAAAAAAAAAATCGAACTGTCATAGTCGGCCAACCCCACCACCCATTACATACTACCTACCCAAACAAAATAAATAAACCACATGCATACACTAAACAAACCCTACTTCTAACCTAAACTAAAGCACCAAAACCCTACCTCCAACACTACACTAAACTCCACAAACACAACTATCTATGCACTCTCCTTAACCCCTCCCTAACCCTAAGGTCTGTAACTACTGTACACATCCCCTACAGACATGCACCTAAACAAAATAAATAATACACACACACACACTTAAAAAAAACCCCTACACCTAACACTACACTAACTCTTACATACATTATCTATCTATGCACTTACCTTAACCCAAATCCTAACACTAAAGTCCTATCTATCATACATTTACCTTACGGAGCTATACCACAGACAGGCCAACCAAAACAAATCGACATTTTGAAATTTGTGGTTTTGAACGTTCGGGGTTTAGTACTTCACGCAATACGGTTCGACGTCTTCGTATTCGCCTAAAGGGATTTTCGATCGCGTAATAGGAACCCTACATTAACAACCCCTTCCAAGAAGAAGACATGATGTCCATTTTCCAAGCCACAGACATGGCACCTGAACAGAACATAGAAAGTTGCCTGTTCAGAGGAGAGGCAAAAAAGATCTGATTGAGGAGTATCCCACTGATGGTTAATTTCCAGGAAGATCTACTTGCGAAATATCCATTCGTGAGTATCTGACCTGTACCAGTTCAGGTTGTCTGCAATAAGGTTGTACTGTGAGGGAATGTAAACAGCCTGAAGGATCAGAAGATGGCCGACATCCAACTTTCAAACAAGAACAGCCAGTCTGCAAAGAAGGTATGATACTGTGTCCCCTTCCTTGTTTATGTACCACATGACAGTAGTGTTATCTGTCAAAACCCTGACAGGACCTGGAGTTCAGAGGGAATGCAGGGCTTGAACAGCTAAAAGCAAAGCTCTCATCTCTTTAATGTTGATATGGCCCTCCATTTATTGTACGCCTACACTCCGGACCTGGACCCTGCTGTTGTTGGAAGAAGCCTCCTACCCAGATTTGAAGCTTCTATATACAGCTCCTGAGGGGGAAGAGCTCGAAAAGGCAGGTGTGGATTCAGAGAGATCTGATGAATTCAGCACAGAAATTCCTGTCTGAGATGGAGCAAAAGAGGAAAGGGAAATTCCTGAGGAAGCCAATGCTGTAGTCAAATTGTCTTTAGATACCACCGATGCTTCCTCATGTGGAGTCTGGTGAAATGAACCAAAGAATAGTGAAACCCATGTGCCCTAGGGCTTGTAGAAACTCTCCTGCAGACACCACTTGTAAAGGAAAAAATGACTGGAAAAATGCTGTCAAGAAGATAGCTTTGGAGGAGGAAGAAAATCCATCACAGGTAGTGCATGAATCCTACATACCAGGAAGATTTGATCGTGTGAAGAGGTCAGCACAGATTTTTTGTGAATAAAGGAGAACCTCACATTGTAAAGCAGAAGCATATTAAATTTGAGAGGCGGTAGAAAAATCTGTTGAGAAGGGTATTAAATTAGAAGGCCCTCCAAATTGGGAAAATCTGAATACCATGGATTCTTCAGTACACTATGACCCGAGCCAGGCATTTAGTAAAGAACATCTGTGCTGTAGAAAGACCAAAAGGCAAAGCAGGGAACTGATAATGTGAGGAAGAAACAAAGAAGCATAACATTTTCCTGAAGGGAGGATGAATAAGAATGTGAAGCTAAGCATGCTTCACATTCAGGGAGACCAGTTAGGTCTGAGGAAGCAGCAAGGGAAACAGGGACTGGAGAGAGAATATTTTGAAAGAAGGGACTCTCAGAAAACTGTTTACAAAGAACACATCCAGAATGGCCCTCCAAGACCTCTCCTTCTTGGGAACCAAAAATATTCTGGAATAAAATCCTGTACTTCTCTGGCAGGGAAAAAATGGGATGACTAATTCCCCATGCTAAAAGGCTTTGAATAATAGGAAAAAAGTGAGGAAACTGGCAATGTGTGGATGCTGAGGAATCCCTGAAAAGGGAGGAAGGGATTTCCAAACCATAAAGTAAACTTTTCTGAATTATGGAAAGACCCCAAGAATGCATGATTATCTGCTGGCAGATGGGATAAGATAAAGTTAACCAGAGGGAAAGAGGAACTTGGCCAAAGGGTGGGTAAGGATTAATGCCAAACAGAAGCAGACTTGTCATAAAAATAAGGCTTCCAACCTCTAGAATCCTGAGCAGACTTGCAAGGAAATACTCTTTTTAGAAGACCTCTTGCCCTTTACGGGATGCTTCTGCTGCCTATGCATAAAGGAAGATTTAGAATATTAATTCCTTTGAAATTTAGGGATAGGGGAAAGTAAAATCTGCAGCATCCTTATACACACATTGATTGTCACTTAAAAACATATTACCTAGCCAGCTGTTGCAAGAACATTCCACGATCCATATACATATAAAGACACCTCACCCATGTTAAAGGCACATCAGACATTTTTCAGGCAAAAAAAATCTATCTATATAAGTGTGTGTGTGTGTGTGTGTGTGTGTATATGCACACAATTGTAAACATATACACATGTATAGGTGTGTGTGCATGTGTTATGTATGCATGCATGTGTATGACATGTATAGCTGGTAGTTTTCATTCAACTATTCTGACCCTTCAGTGATGCAATTTTGGTGTACCCAACCCTTAATGACGAATGTGTCTGACAGTCACACACCACAAAAATATAGCTAAGAGTAAACATGTAGGAGCATCTGTCCAGACCTTTAGCCTCACCCCATATGTAACCATTCCTCTGCCACATGCAGAAAAATAACAAGTGTACTTAAATGTGCGTGGGCACCACAACTATTGACAAGCTACGCAGCAGGTATCTCTTGCTTCTTATCTTACAAGTCAGATCTGGCTCCTATAGTGACCTCAAGGACAACCATCGCTACCCATGGAGATTTCATAGCAAAAGGGGAGAAAAGGAAGTAGGTTGCTATATCACACACTTGCGCATTCACACTTGTGTGCAATTTACAATCCCCGAGCCACTTTCTGCATGTCTTTGAATGAGGAAAGAAACTATGCAACCACAGGTAGGATGTGCAGATCTGCAGAGAAACTCCTGGCTGAGAACCAAACTGGAGTGCATTCAACACTAAAAGGAAAGGTCAAACAGTAGGCAGAAATGAAAAATCATAATCAATGTATTGGAAAGTTATGATTAGGTGACAGACAGTGATTCTTCCTTGCTTAACTTATTAGAAAACGCACAAAAATTATTTTCAGTTAGCAAGCGCTGAAACTATAGTAAGGGTGCAGGATTATCAGCCTAGTTCTTATGTAAATCCACCTCATTCCACCTAAAAGAAATCATCCTGCAGTAGTAATCTGAGCAGCCATACCGTCTTACAAATCTATATTGCAGCAGACATTGCCTGGTATAATGCTGCCAATATTTAGCCTAATACATGCTTTTCAGTAACTTGTCTGTTTTCAAGTTAGCAAGGGTTAACAGGACACATGTGGGTGTTTATATATTTATATATGTGTGATTTATATATATATATATATATATATATATATATATATATATATATATATATATATACACACACACACACACACATACATACACATATATTTATTTATATATATATATATATATATATATATATATATATACATACACACACACACACACACACACACACACACACACAAAAAACAGCCACACATAAGGAGAAAATGGAGAAGGTTTCAAAAAAGAAAGAATTAGAGCATGCTCAAAATACAGAAGTATCACAAGGGAATTCAAGTTGAACAAGGCAAAAAGTACAGTTTTGTACCTACCATAAATGTAGATGTTCGAAGATCCACATTGCTGCAGTCCTTACACTTGGGTAGTCCGCTGTCCTCGGTCGGCCCGAATATCAAAGTATAAGGCTGACGTCGGTCAAGGCGCATTTGACTGACATCAGGACGTCAGGGTACAAATGCGCATGACCGACGCCATATCCTCAGTCTTTTCTTGCCCCAGATGTCAGAAGACCCTAAAAATAAAGGTCAAAACCAAAAGACAGCAAACAACCAACCAACCACTCTTGCACTAACTATATGTACAATATATACAATATACACAAAATGTACAACCCAACCCACACAACCACCTCTAACTGCAGAGGGAAGGAGGGAGGGTTGGACTGCAGCAATGTGGATCTTCGAACATCTACATTTATGGTAGGTACAAAACTGTACTATGTTCTTCATCTCACATTGCTGCAGTCCTTACACTTGGGTAGAATCCCAAAGCAGAGGTAAGGGAGGATGGCTAACTACAAGGAAGCAGGAGCTGCCAACATGCCCTGCAAAACAGCAGTGGCAAAACCAGCCCTGGATTTAGAGTAAAGTGGCAGGTGATAATGCCTAGAAAAGTATGCACTGAACTCCAAGTAGCTGCCTCCAAAATATCCTTGGTTGCCACTCCCCTCAAAAGCTGTTGAAGTGGCAGTAGCCCTAGTGGAATGAGGCCTAATCCCAGCTGGAACCTCCTTGCCATGATGGGAATAACAGAAAGCAATGCAAAACCCAATCCACTTAGAAATAGTTTGTTTTGACACAGGCTTGCCCTGAGAACTCAAAGCAAAAGAAACAAACAACTGCTGAGACTGCCTGAACCCTTTAGTTCTGTCCAAATAATAACGCAACTGCCTGTGTACATCTAAAGTGTGCAAAATCTTTTCCCCTTTATTTTGGGGATTTGCATAAAAAGTAGGCAAATGAATAGTTTGGTTTAAAGCCACACTAGAAACCACCTTAGGCATAAAGGAAGGATTAGTGCGTAATGATACCCTATCCTTATGGAAAATCAAGAAAGGCTCAACCGCCATAAGGGCCTGCAATTCAGAAACCCTTCTTGCAGAGGTAATTGCCAACAAAAAGCAGTCTTCCATGATAAATATTTCAACTCAGAAGTAGCTGCAGGCTCAAAGGGTTGTAGAGTGAGTTTCTCCAACACAAAATTGAGATCCCAAGCAGGAGTAGGAGCTCTTCGTGGGGTCTTATATTCTTTGCCCTCTAAGAAATTGCTTGAACAAAGGATGAGAAAACAATGGTGGGACACAATCATAGTGAGCGAAATTGCTGCAGCATGAACCTTAATAGAAGAGAAAGACAAACCTTTGTCCAGTAACTCAGTAAGATATTGAAGAGCCACACTCAAATTAGGCTCAGAAACATCAAAATCTTTGCTGCACTCCAAAATAAAAATCTCTTCCATTTATCTGCGTACACTTTCCTTGTACTAGGCCTTCTAGCTTCCAAAATCACATTCAAAACTTGTTGTGGAAGTTGAGACCCTCTATGGTTCAAAACAGAATATGCCAGGCTGTTAGGTGAAGAGAGTGAAGTTTGACATTCAGCAAATGGCTGTCCTCCTGTGACAACAGGTGTGGAATCGAGGCAAAGGCCATGGAGGCTTCCGTACCAGACTTCTCAGTAATGGGTACCAGTGCTGTCGAGGCCAATCTGGAGCTATTAAAATCATCCTTGGCTTGTCCTGTCTGACCTTTACAAGTACCTTTGGGAGGAGAGGCAGAGGAGGAAAGGCATACACATGAAGATTGCTCCAATTGAAAGAAAGAGCATCCACTTTCCAAGCTGTGGGATGAAACCTTTTTGTGCAAAACTTTGGCAGCTGATGGTTTAGTGGAGAAGCGAACAGATCTATGTCTGGAGTTCCCCATGACACTGTCAATTTCTGAAATACATGAGGATCCAATTTCCACTCGTGGGGATCCATAATTCGTCTGCTCAACACATCTGCTAAGGAGTTCTGTGCTCCTGGCAGAAACCTTGCCTGAAGATTGAGCTGTAAACTGAGAGCAGTCTCCCACAAAATCATTGCTTGCCTGCATAGAGGATAAGAATGCGTTCCCCTTGCTTGTTGATGTGCCACATGACAGTTGTGTTGTCTGTTAGAATCAACACCTGCCCTGGAAGAAGTAAATCCTTGAAAGCTATTAATGCAAACTGGACTGCTAACATCTCCTTCAGGTTGATATGTAGATGTTGTAGTCTGGCAGGCCACTTGTCTTGTATCCACTTTCCATTTAGATGAGCTCCCCAAGCTTTGTCTGAGGCATCTGTCGTTAAAATCTGACTCGCCTCTGGCCGGGTCACAGAGAGTCCCTTGTTTAGGTGACATTCCTGAGCCCACCACAAAAATTCCTTTTGAATGCAAGGTATTATTTGAATGACAGTGTCCAGATTCTGGCAGTGCTGTGTCCATACATTTTTGAGATACCATTGCAGCTTCCTCAAATGCAGTTTGGCATTGGGAAGCACCAGAATACAAGATGCCATGAACCCTAAGGCTTGAAGGACTGTCCTTGCAGTCAGCCCGGACTGATGAGATAGCTGATGGAAGTAAAGGGATAGACTCTTTTGTTTGTCCGGGGTTAAAAAGGCCATCTGGGATGCTGTATTCAGTCTCACACCCAGAAAGCACATGTCCTGAGAGGGTACTAGACTGGACTTTATTTCGTTCACAGAATACCCCAGGCATCTTAGCACTGCTATCACATATTCCAAATGATGAAGAAGCTCTTCCCTTCCTTGAGCCAGAATCAGGCAGTCGTCCAAATAAGGATAGATCTGTATTCCTTTTAGCCTGAAGAAAGCTATCACTGGAGCCAGAACCGTGAATACTCTGGGCAGTAGATAAGCCATACGGCAATGCAGACTACTGATACTGAGAAGTCCCAGCTCCGAGACGCAGATACTTCCTGCAACTTAGTCTGATAGGAACATGAAGGTAAGCCTCCTTGAGATCCAAAGGTACCATCCAATGATCTTTGCCCAGCAGAGGTAAAAGCTGCTGTAACGTCAACATTTTGAACTTGGGAATGTCCAGATAAGTGTTGAGGGTAGATAAATCCAAAATTGGTCTCCACGTGTTCCCCTTCTTTGGTACTAGGAACAGGCGAGAATAAAATCCTAGGCCCACTTCTGGCATAGGGACCGGCTGTATGGCCCCTATTTGGAGTAATAGAGAAACTTGCTTGTGAGCCTCTATTCTTTGTTGAGGAGGAACGTCTGGCATGCCTTTGAAAGGAGGCAAGGTATGGAAATAAAACCTGTAACCGTGGTGTATGATATCCAATACCCATCTGTCTTGGGTAATTAAACTCCAATTTTCTTTGAAAAGTGCCAACCTTCCTCCCAAAGGTGCTGCCAGACGAGAAGGCTCTGGCAGCTGAAAAGGTAGGTCATTGGGTCTGTTTACGAAAGGACTGACCCCTGCCCTCACCAAGACTGTGCAGGAAAACTCCTGTTCTAGGCCTGAAAGAGCCCTGAGCTCTGCCCTACCACGTCTAGATCTACCCCTAGACTGGGAATCATAAGAAGGATACGTCCCACCCCTTAGTAGGCCAATTTCTACTAAACTTTGGAGGCTGGACCTGCAAAAAATCTTTAACAGTCTGCATAGACTTAGCCTTGTCTTCCATTTTCTTTAAAACTGCCTCAACAGGAGGACCAAACAACATGTCAGATTGTAAAGGAGCATCTAAAATCCTTGTTTTAACATGTTCAGACAAATTTTGATCCCTTAGCCAGGCGTGCCTGCGAAGAACTGACCCAGTGGCAGCCACCCTAGACGAGGCCTGTACAGCATCAAAACCACATTGCAAAGAATGCTTACCCACCTGTTCAGAAACATGCACTAAATCTTGCAACTCTTTACAATCAATACCTACTGCCAGAGCATCAACCTTAGACTTTAATTGTGAAAGGAGATAGTTCTGGTATTTCAACATGTGAAACTGGCAATTCAAAGCCCTCATAGCAAGAGTGGAAGAAGTATAAACTTTCTTTCCCCATCTATCCAAGGCCCTAGCCTCTTTGTCTGCAGGAACCGGATTCTTAACAACAGAAGCCTTAACACCCTTAGGCCCCTGACTAACAGTTTCTGGGTCAGCCCTAGGACTCTCAAACAGATCCTTATGAGCTTCAGGCACCCTGTAGTACCTATCCGGCTTAACAGGAGCAGGAGGCAAAGAATCAGGATTAAGAGAAGCCTCTGTAAAACATCTTGTACTACATCCAAAACAGGAGGTATAGCCAAAGGCCTGTGCTGGGGTGAAAACAAAAATGCCCTAAGCCTTTTCCTGGAAGCAGAGAAGTCCTGACCTTCCCACTTAAAATGCTCCCTCATGGAATGAAGAGTTTCTGAAAAGAAAAATCCTCAGGAGGAGAAGCAGAAGGAGTAGAATCATCCACATCAGAATCAGAATAAGGAGAGTACTCCTGCAAGTCTTCAGCCGAAGACTCTGAAACATCTGAAGCCTGCTCAAAACCCCCAGCTCAGGCTCCAACCTAGGTCTCTTATCAGGAGGGGCATAGAACCCTAATTAAAGTAATCAAATCTTCTGCCATTTTAAGCATATGCTTCTTGGGCACAGTACCTGAAGAGCTAGGGGTAACACCAACTGAAGCCAAACCTGGCCTGCCCCTGGGAGAAGCCTTTGAAACAGAAGGAGAGGGCCTAGCCACCCTAGGAAGGGAGGGAGTATAGTAACCTGAGAAGCCCCTCAGCCTGACATGCCTCCTGAGAGGCCACATCTTGCAATAATAAGGTCTCACCCTGGGAACCCAAAGAAACCTCCGCGGAGCCACCGGCTCCACCGACTCCTCTCAAGAAGCGGCGTCCGGTACAGGCGGTTCTTCTAGCCTAGGCTTAACTGCCTTGTCCCTGCGCTTCTTCGAAGAAGCGCGCCGGAGCATCCGACGGCATTTTATAATTACACCGCTTCCCAAAGACTAACCTTGCACAATCCAACCTTCTCTTTATAGTGCATTTATTAAATCTAGCACAAGAGCGACAGCCAACAACGTCGTGCTCAGGCCCTAAGCAAGGAATACACAAAGTATGATAATCTCTATGCGGTATTTGTTTCCCACAAGAAATGCAATTATTGACTTTTTCTGACATCCGGTAAATCACTGAGGCAAGAAAAACTAAAATATTCCCAACGGGGTACTTAGCCCACTTTGAACTCGGTCTGAAACTTCGAAATCGAAAAATCTCAGAACGCCAACCGGCACTTGCAATGCTGCTTCTGCATCGGACTATGCGGCAAAAAAGACTGAGGATATGGCGTCGGTCATGCGCATTTGTACCCTGACATCCTGATGTCAGTCAAATGCGCCTTGACCGACGTCAGCCTTATACTTTGATATTCGGGCCGACCGAGGACAGCGGACTACCCAAGTGTAAGGACTGCAGCAATGTGAGATGAAGAACATCAATTGTAACAGCAAAAGGACACAATCAGAAGGCAAATTACATGATAACTCAGAAGCTAGAAGTACGTTATAGAGGTCATAGCGTGTATCTAAATGTACTTATCTTGCACTGTTTTTCTATTACAGCAATAAACATAAGTAGACCAACACATTCAGATAAATTATTGCATTAGCTGCAGAAGTCAATACTGCCTTGTAAAAAAGAAAGTCTGGCATTGGGAGAGTTGTCTCACTCTGTTTTGATAAAAAGACAAAAGTTCAGTCCTGAAACAAACTACTACTAGAATAACAGAAACAAACCTTTGACCTTTTTTTGCATTGTTTTATACTGTCTGAAATGGGTAGTAACAAACATCTGATCAGCACATGAAGCAAAATACTTCTGCTCACAGAAATGGAATTGCCTCACTCTTGGTGAAAAATGTGGCAAATTCTTGCTATATAGTGCTGTCAAACCTAGTATTTAGCAGCAAGGACAGACTCCAAGACTAAAGAGAAAATTAGTTTACTGACAATGTCAATAAACAATAAGTCTGCAAGTAGGTGAGCACAATCATTTTTTTTCACTTTCTGATGCTAACAATTAATGAAACAGATGCTTGGACTTCCAAGTCTGTCCCATCACACAGCTCTTTACTTAGTGCAGCACACAGTTATACACTAAGGTACAAATCTATGTGTGTACAGAAGTGCATATCAAAGTAGGCTCTGTATTCATTTTCTCCCTACCAAAGCCACTGTCTGTGTAATATTTCTTCCTCAACTCTGGAAGGTTGACTAATCTTCTAGCTCAGTTGATTTTAGAAGTGCTCAATACAAGCTGATGCTTTGCCTGCTCACGTCAACTTACTATGGACCACTTGTCTCAGGGACATTGTACACTTAAAAATTTCTAGATGCCAATTTGTAATTTTTATTTTTGTAAGCATTTCAATTTTATTGTTAACTACTGTACAAATATGTTTTGTAACCAATCATTTTTCTTTTCGCTGTGTAATGACAATTTCCTTTAGTCCAGCTCGTGAATGAAAATTCTTCCTGCTGGATTACTTCACATACCAAATTAACAATATTTTTTCCAGCGCTTACTAACTGTGGCAAGGCAACACACGTGAGGCACTTGACTCAAGTTTAGTGCATTTTATTTACAATGAAAAAAAAGTTAAAGTTTATCCTTTCTAGGTAACCTTCTTACATAACACAGTTGTTTCAGTAATTCACAGCTTAGTTCTGGCAAATACCTCAGTTCAAGTCAGGCAAATAACTCACAGTTTAATTCTGGCAAGGAATTCACAGTTCATTAAATCCAATATTCCAGCCACCTGCAAGAACAAATGCTGCAACCACTTTAGTAAACTGACAGGTTTGAGTTCTACACCACTATGCAGTTCTCCACCAAACACTTCCCAATAACTCACTGTTTTATGGGTTTGACCCAGAAATTATCTACTGTATCTACTCCGGACATCAATCCCACTCTCACAAGACACAAACGCCTTTCACCCAGAATCCCTACTCTAGGTCCAGATCCCTCTCCCTATGAGGAGACAAACATGTACTCTCTCTCTCCCTTTTTAAAAGAAGAGGGCATGGTCTCCACTCAAGGTAAATATAAAACGTCCTAACAGACACCCCAGGCTTGCAGCTCTGTATGGGTCTATATTAGAACATAGAATGTTTTAAATATCAAATGCTCTAAGGAGCAAAAATGCAGGACCTCAAAGTGCTTTTTTAGAGATCACAGTACAGTGAATATTGAATATTTGCCCTTTCCTCACTGTAGTCCGATCTCGGAGTTGGTATATATATATATATATATATATATATATATATATATATATATATATATATATATATATATTTAGAGGCCTGCATATTTGCTCTTTAGAGTGTTCGATATTTAGAACATTCGATGTCCTAATATAGACCTGCTCTGTATACCCCATAGTATTTGCCAGGAGGTCAATATCCAAAACAGCTTATCATGTTTGTGATTTATCTATCTGAGCTTCTTCAACTCTTCAGGTTTGTATAGTATTAACTGTTGCTATGGACAGAGATTAAAAGCTGCAATGTCTACCTGCTAATAAAACACTTTCCTGGACGCCAGGAAGAGGTAATAATCACTTAGTCTTCACTTAGTCTCATTTCAAAATTTTAAAACTCAACATGATTAAACACAAATATGCTTTGAAACAGCGTTTCTTCTTCAAAACAAACTTTGCAACAGCACACTTTACAAATAAATACATTGAAACAAAAATTACTTACTTGAGAACATGAATTATGCATCAAGCCTCGGTAGGTCTTAAACATCACATTAGCTGGATTTAGAATACTTCTAAGTTTGTCAACTGTTAGGGAGCCAAACATTAAAGGTACCAGTGGGTCGAATTCTCCATGGCACTGAAGAATATGAATGTCTTTGTTTATACTATTGGCTGATGCCTGCAGAAAATATGAAAGTTACAAAGTGAACTTTAGCATTTATGCCACATTCAGTTTTTACTTCATACTCCATAAAACACTTTACTAACCTGCCAAAAAGTGCAAGTATTCAGTGAATCTACTGAATTTTGAAAAGGCCTTCTGAAGTGAGCATAAAGTACAGTTGCGTAAGTAAACTTATAACAGTAGATATCGAAATAGATCAAACAGATACCGTTGCAGTAGCCTAACCTGTAACAAATGTACATACCTCTTAACTGCACATATTTTTGCATAATGTCCAGATTTTTGCCTTACATTTTTGGTCTGTTTTTCAAAAAATTTGTTTTTTTCTGGCAAATTAGTGGCAAATCATTAAAGACTGAAGTTAGAAAATAATGACAAAGATTTGACTTTCAGACTTCATACCCATCAGAAAATTCATGTTAATGCAAAACCTTTTATTTTATCAACTTTTTTAAGTTTTTAAGAGCAATATTTAAAAATTGTCCCTATATTTGGGCCTTTCTCCCACTTTTATTTACAGCTTTGTCCAGACTTCATGCTCTAAGAGGTTGAAAGGTATGGAGATGTATCCTGCCAAGGATCAGATGTCTGGCCAGCTTACAAAGCTTTAGGGCACCTTCCACACCCCTGAACATCCATTGGAGCTCATGAACGAGACTCTATAAAAGCAGGCATGCAAGCACCCAAATTCAGAGCTTTCTTGCCCAGAAAAATAGGGAGGCTATAGCCCTATTAACAAAGTGTGCACTAAGCAAAGAGAGGGAGTAGAGCCTTGAACATGGTGTAACAAAATACAAAAAAGGGGGAAAGGAGGGAAGGTGTTTGCACTGCATTAGTGATCTATATGCACATTGATCATTAGATCACTGTTGCAGTAGTCTAAGCTACATGGGACTAATATCAAACCTTAGAAAGAAAGGGAGGAGGTAGAAGGATCAAAATTCAGGAGTCCCTGAAGAATAGTTCTAGTAAATCCTTCTCTAGCTCTAGAGCTCTAGAGGAACAGTACATTTTGTTATGCTTACTAAAATTGCGGAGAGAAGACCAAGTTGCTGCCTATTGAATAGTTCTAGACTCTGTCCCTTAAGAAAAGGCAACAGAAGTAGCTGTTAGCCCTGGTAGAATGGGCTCTGACATTGCCTGGAAGTGACTTGCCATGATATGAACAACAACCCTGAATGGCATGGGACAATCATTTAGAAAGTCTGTTTTGATGTTTTGAAACCAAATATCCCTTCTTTCTCCCTTCATAAGAAATGAACAACTGAAGAAGTCTTTTCTTCTGACAATATAGTATCAGAGTTGACCCTGAACATCTAGAGTTGCAGAACTTTCCCTACCTTTTTTTTTGTTGTTGTTGTTCAGGAAGGAATACAGAGAAATGAACAGATTTGTTCAAGCTGAACTCTGAAATAACTTTAGGCATGAAAGAAAATTTTTTTTGAAAGGTACCCTTATCCTTATAAAAGCTGTAATAGGGATGAGTAGTAGAGCTGCTAAGAGCATGAAACCCAGATACTCTTCTTGCAGAAGTCAGGGCAATGAATAACAGTGTCTTCTGAGATGAACTTTAAGTTAGCCTCGCGAGTTGGTTCAAAAGAAAAAGAGAGTAAATTTTTCCAGTACAAAGTTAAGATCCCACAAAGAAGCCACCTGTTTTTAGGAGGACGAATATATAATACCCTTTTCAGAAATGGTTTCACTTGAGATAAAGAAGATGGGGGTCCACAGGCAGACATGCAGAAAAGGCTGAAAAATGAATCTTAATGGAAGAGTAAGAAAAGCCAGAAAGTAATAACTCACAAATACTGCAGAACCAAAAAGGTATTGGGGCCTTAGAAGATCTTGTTTCTTACCAAGGCACCAACTAGAACATCTTTTCCACTTAATCACATATAATTTCCTATCAGAATGTTTCTTGGTGTAATTTAATACCTGCTGCACATCCTCAGAGAATAGGTACCTAAAAGGTACTGAATTTCTATCTTTCAGGCTGCAAGCTGAAGAAGTCAAAGGGCTGGGGTGAATCAAAGAACCTCTGTCTTGTAAGTCCATCCTTTGAGTAAGCTTGAGATAACTGCCCTTGGCTATTTTCAAAAGAAAAGAAAACCATTCCTGCCTGACCCAAAAGTGACAACTAATATCTTTGGAGAGTCCTTTTGGATCTTTAAAAGCACTCTTATCAGAAGAAAGAGTGGAAAGTCATACAAGAGCATTTCAGTACCTGGGAAAGAAAAGGAATCTATTTTTCAGGCCTTTATGCAAGGAGCTCTGCAGAAGAACTTCTTTAACTGTCTGTTATGAATGTATGCTAACAAACCTGCTGGAGGAGTTCCCATAAGTGAATGATTTACTGGAGACCCTAGGGTGTTAATTTTCTTTCATATGTGTGTGTGTGTGTGTGTGTGTGTGTGTGTGGGGGGCTCAGTCCTGTTCCCTGCTCAGCTTGTCTGCCACAAAATTTGCAAAACTTTGTTTGGACAGAATGTAAGTAGCCTGTAGGAACAGACTTAACTGTAGGGCCAGCTCCCTGCAAAATGGGTAAAAAGTGGGTAAGAACTGCCCTCTTTGACTGTTTATAGACCACGAGTGTGGTGTTTTTTGTGATGACTAATAGATGTCTTGGACTCCAAAGAAGGTTTAGTAATTTGATAGCTCACATGTCTAAGGTTTAGTAATTTGACAGCATTTTATAATTTCATAATTACTTTGATGTCTATGTGCTTCTTATTGTCCTGATGTGTCTACAAACTTGACTTTGAAAACTGCTCCCTAATCAAAATCTGTGCTTACAGACTGAGTAGTGGACTAGAGGAGAGAAAGGGAGATCAGGACTATGGGATGGCTGTATCACTCACCAGTGAATTAATGTCAGCAATCAAATCTGAAAGGAGAGGGGTGCAGGTGTCAGGTCCAGATTTATTTGAGGAACAACCAAATTTTCCCATATGTAATCTTGCCAGGGGAATCATGGGAACTTTAGATGCCTTAAATCCTAATATCATGTGAAAGTCTATGGCTGCTGTGTGAGCTTGGAAAATATCAGGAATTGTTCCTTGTAAAGTCCACTTTGTCCTGGAGACAAAAAGACCATCTTGAGGGATTCATGTGGAAGACTGCCTTGACAAAAACAGAATGAGGAAAGACTTTTCAAGGTTTAGTAAATACCCCAGACTGAGAAGGTTCTTTACAAAAATAAGAGCTTCCTAATACCTTGAAAGAGTGTATGTTAAAATAAGGCAGTTGTCTAAATAAGGAAAAAATTGTGAATGTCCTGCAACATGCAATTTGCTATTATTGCAAAACACTTTTGGAGCAAGTAGTAACCCAAAGGGTACAGTACAAAACTGAAAATGTGAACCAGACAAAGAAAATCAGACAAACATTGTGCAACACTTAGATGCCCGACTCACCAGAGTGTACAAGGAGAGGCTAACAGTTAAGTGCTTATCTGGAGCCTGGGTTAGCCAAGTTACGCATGCACTCAAGTCATTACACCACCAGTTCCAGAAGGATTCTATCATATTTCACATGGGTCTTAATGACTTGAGACATATTTCCAGGGACTACATGAAATAAGACATTACTGATCTCTCTGTGTGTCTCAGACAGGTATGTGCCTTGTACTGAGCAGTATTCTAACTTCACCTAGGATGATGCCACAGTATAAACAAAACATGGCAGACTTCAATAATTGGCTTAGTTTCTGCTGTATTTCCATGGGGGAATCATCTTAAAGTCCCATCTCTATATTCTGTCCCTACAATTTATTGAGAAGCGAACTATGCCTAGCCTGGCATGCTGCAACTCCTGTAGAAAATGAACACCATAAAGCATAATAAAATATACTCATTTCTCCTCTAGTCTTGCTTCCCCTGATAAAATTTACTTACCTGATCGTTTTTGCCAGTCACAGCAACAATCAGGATCCTGGTACAACCTGGTCCGGGGTCACTCTGCTTCCCTCCCCTACCCCCATTCCCATCCCACCTCCTCTTCCATTATAGGTTCATAGGTTAGTACTGGGCTAAGTGCCCTTGTAAGCCATTGTAAGCCTAGCCAATTATCCCTTGTGAGACTCAAACCCTGCATCTTGTGTTTCTAAGGCAAACACCTTAACCATTAGGCCATCCTCCCAACTCTAGATTTATATTTCCTGTGACTCCTCCCTCCAGCCACCGGAATACCATTCCTAACCTCATTAACGTCCTCTCCCCCATCCTGCCACTTCCTCTCCATTAACACAACACCCCCCACTTCCTATTTCAGCATTTACAACCAATTTTCAATCCCTATACTTCAATTATGTACCACTTACGAAAACTTTTATCACTCTTACTTGGCCATACTGCTTTATTACTCCTAGTATCCCTCTCCACCTCCACTCACTGTAGAATAAAAACATCTCCTCCTCCATTCACAACACTAGCTATTCACTTACAACATAATTTAACTAGTTACTCCAACATCTCACCATCTCTACAAGTAAGCAACACCTTATGTCTAGCATAATCACACTTCACCCCCACTAATACTAAACTGAAAGTAAAACATTACCCACAACTATCTTTAACAAAAGCACATCAACCACAGACACTACTACACCTCCTCCTAGTATTACCTCAGTGTGGAGATGTTCACCTCATTCCAGAACCAAATAACCTGTCAAAATATACTAATTCCCCTAAAGCCTGTAATTTATACTTTGCAACTATTAATGCATGAAGACTCTGTTAACACAATTACTGAATTTCAGTCTTGACTTTCTCACCATTCACTGGATATAGTAGCAATAACTGAAACCTGGCTTAAAGCACATATATCGGACTCTGGAAGCCTTCCACCAGGCTACAACATTCTTTGTAATGACAGAAACCATAAAAAAGAAGGAGGTGTAGCCTTAATTTACAAGGACTCCTTAACAGTAAATATACATCCAAAACCAGTCCGCATGTTCAATAGTATGGAAATTCTAATAACATCCCTCCATATAAACCCTAACAAACAACTCTGTATTGTCACCATCTATATTCCTCTTGGTCAAAACATCCCCCACTTAGAAGACCTCCTATGTTGGCTTAAACACAATATCTACCAAGAAACTATTATTCTAGGTGACACCAACATCAAATGGCAAAACCTAACCTCCAAAGCTCCTAACACTAGCATTAATCTCCACAGTTTCACATAACTTATCACAGAACCTACACCTGCATTAAACACCAGAGCTGAAGCTATGTTAGATTGGATTTTTGTATCCCACCCCAACTACTACACCACTACCGGCACCCTCACAAACACTTTAAGTGACCACCTACCGGCATACACCCACAGAACCCAACTTCATATCCCCAAACCACACACATATGAAACTATGAAGAACCTCTCCCACTTTAACCAAAACATATTTATCACTACCCTTCACACTCAGTACTGGTCCCCATTAAAATCACTGCCCCTAGACGATGCTGTACACTATTTTAATAACATCTTTCTTAGCATATTAAACAGCCTAGCACCTCTTTGTACAAAATTAACAATTCAAACCATGCCCCCTGGTTAACCGAGCATACCAAACAAACCCTCCTGTCTAGGGACAAAGCCTGGAAAATCTGGAAAAAATGTAGAACTATAGAAAATGAACAAAACTTTAAAAAACTTAGAGATGCTGCAAAAAAACTTATTATAACTGATAAGAAAACCTATTTCTCCTCACAACTATCCTCCCAAAGTAATAATCCAAAAAAATTCTGGAAATCTGTATCCTACCTTCTTAACCCAGGTAACATTCAAAACCCATCACCCTCTCCTGACCAAGACCCTTATCAGCTAGCACAAATATTTAACACCCACTTCAATGAAATAATCCAAAAGCTAGTCAAGGATTCATCATCAAAAACACCCCCAATTTTAAAAATATCACACAAATAGACACCATATCTACCTCTATACACACAGTAGCGCCCTATAATAGTATCCCACCCAATCCACCATTCTCACTACAACCAGTACCTACATCCCTAATTCTAAGATTGCTAACCAAACTAAAGCCCTGCTCACTGTCCGCTGATAAATTACCACCCAAATACTTACAACTTGTAGCCAGAGCTATAGCTTAAACTGTTAGCATTCTTATCAATTGTTCTATTGCTGAATCTTATGTGCCCCAACTATGGAAAAAATCCATTACAACCCCACTACACAGGGTGGTTAATACCCACGATCTCTCAAACTACTGACCAATCTCCGTTTTCTCCCCACTATCACAAATCTTGGAAAAATACATACAAACCTAAGTACTAAATCACCTCAACAACAACCTCCTAGCTCCCGCCCAACATGGTTTCCACCCTGGTCATAGCACCACCACAGCTTTACTCTCTTTCACTGATACTATGAATAAAGCTCTTGATGCTGGCCTATCAACTTCAGTACTTCTGTTGGACCTATAGAAAGCTTCTGACAAAATATCACAACCTAGTACAGCACTTAGAAAAACTTGGATGCTCTCTAAGTGTAATAACCTGGTTTTCCTCTTACTTAAATAATAGACAGCAATCAGTTAGATGGCAAAACCAACAGAGTAAGTACCTAGCAAATAACACAGGTGTCCCCCAAGGGTCTATTTTAGGACCACTACTCTTCAATATATTAATTAATGATGTAAATAAAGCCTCCCAACAAAGCACATTGATTCAATATGCAGATGATTCAACTATCATCTCCTCCTCCAACAATTTCACTACCCTCCAGAAGATCACCCAAGATGCTTTCTCCTCCACAGAAACCTGGCTAAATGACGCCCAGTTAATGCTGAACCCCAAAAACCTAAACTGTTACTATTCTCATCAAAACCTCCAGATGCAGAGCGCAAAATCTTTTCACATAAGACAGCAGAGCAATGCCACTATTCATATAGCACTGCCAGACTATGGAACAGCCTACCCTCTAATATTACTCAGCTTGACTCACTTATGGCCTTTAAAGCTGTACTAAAAACCCCACTTTTTAAACAATCCCAGCTGTACCTGTAAAATACAGTGTAAGCCCCCTTAACTTCACAAACATAATTTACTCAGGATCTACCTTAAACTCACACTGATATATTTTCCTTCTCCTCTGAATCTTTATTTCTTCTACCTATGATATGTATCAATTTTACTATGTTTCATGACTAGTCTCATGGGGATTGAAAGTATGTTATACTTTACTAAAGCCCATTACTCTTCTGATTGAAAGTATATTATTAAGTATCCATATGCATCTCTTCAATGTTATATTTGTTTTGTATTTGTTCTTGTATAATTATTGTATAGCATTTTTGTTTAACTGTGGTGATTTTCTCTGCAGGCCTCCCCTGAAAATGGGTTTCTGACCCAGTGGACTTTCGGACTTTCCCGGTCAACAAATGTCATAAATAATAAATAAATAAATAAATACAAGGCATCTTCGATCCAGCTCTGATGGACCTTCTGCACATCCACAAAAAGAACAGCATAAGAACCACTAGATCCAATAATTTAAATTTTGTTTGTGACATACATAAGACATGTTAGCAAGAACAGATGTATGTCTCAGAGGATCCCCATCCTTTGGAACAGGCTTCCCATCTATGTGAAACAGAGTCCATCCCTAACCTTATTCAAGTGTAACCTTGACCAATGGATGGGAAATCGAGAATTCATGCCGGGTCTGACCCCCATGTCTCTGATAGATGGAGGCAACAGCAATACCCAAATGAAAATACTTCTCTCCACACATAACCTCTAGAAAGTTCCTAACTTACCTCCACCTAATAAATGCCCGCAATACACGGGAACATAACTGGGTTGGATTGCACGGCTAGATTTACATAGGCCCTGGTGGTCATTTTCTAGTATACACCTATGAAGTCCTTGCAAACTGAAATGTAGTGATAGGCATTGTTTAAGTCTAAGGTTACTGGGAAACTGGAGGGAGAAATAAGAGGTAATAGCATTTTCAATTTTGGAATACTGATACGAAGGTTTAAAAATGAAAAACTCAGTACAGGTTCTGCAGGTTCTTTCCTTCATTTTTTGGCAACAGAAAAATCCTCAAGTAAAACCCCTTTTCTCAATGAACTGGTGGAAACAGACTATTAATCCATAAAACAGCATTTCATCCACAATAGGAGGAAACAGGGAGGTCTGACTGATAGGACAGAGAAGAATCCTTTGATATAGGGAGGAGAGTACACTGCCAATTGTAGCTTTTTTGTAAAACCTTCAGGACCAATGTGTTTGATGTAATCTGGTTTCAAAGGGGAAGTGAAGACATGAGCTTTAGTATAGTTTTACTGGACTGCCAGAGTGGGGTAGTGAAGAGATTAATAGAAAGCATAATCAAGCTACTTTTTAAAATTGTCCTTGGGCTTGGGACGACCCAGTTTCCTTTTTAGAACACACCTGCTACTACTTCATGAAAGTTTGTTTGCCTGTCTCCTGTTGGGATTGTTTGCAATGTTTCCTATAAAGGTCCCCAGAGCTAGAAGGAGAGTTTTTATTATATCTGGGGATAGGGGACTGAAAAATCTGAGAAAAATGCTGGGATTAACTTCACTGTTTTATCAAATGTCTTGAGAACTTCAGCAGGGAAAGATCCAAACAACACTTCTTTGTTCAGATGTGAATTCAAAAGCACTGTTTTCACATCCTTAGGTAAATTATGAGTACTCAGCCAAGAAAATCTCCCTGTAACTGATTCAATGGCAGCTGCCCTGAAGACAGCATCAGATGTGTCATATGAACACTTACAGACAAGTTCAGTCACCTGAAACACTGATGAAAGAAAAGAATTTAAAGATGTCTTAGTGTCAGAAGAATGAAGATCAGCCATAATTTTTTTATATTGTCAAAAGAGCCAGAAGAAACTTGCACATCTGTGCTTGACAATTTACTGCTCAGAAGGCTAAGGTGGAAGCAGCATACACCTTATCAACAGCTCTCCCAACTTTGTCTAAAGGAATAGGGTACACGCCATGAGGTGCTTGAAAGAAGCGGATTTTGAAATATAAACAAATGCAGGAAATACCCAAGGATTTCTAAACAGAAGTGCGTGAGATTGTGGTACTTATGTAATTTATCAGATTTCCTAGGGGCTGGTATGCTAGAACAACTCTTGGGGTGCATTTAAAGCATCCTCCAGGGTAGAAAACTCGAAGATTAGTCACTGAGGAGAATCTACTTACAGCAAACTCATAGCATCTTTGGTGGGTCTCTCACATTTCTTTTTGTTTCAACTTAAATAGTTCCTTCATTCCACAAATGGTGTCAGAAAAAGTCTGAAGATATAGTTTGCTCAGGCTTAGATACCCAGTTATCTGGTAGAGAAACTTGTGAATCAAAGATTTAGCCTATTTCCTACATGTCAGACTCTGAATCACAATCTAAACAGTGGGTGAGCTCTTCCATTTAGATTGTTGAGAAGTTTCAGATTGTAATAACTGAAAGACTTTAGCAAAGACAAACACATTTTTCAATCCCTTAGAAAACAAAGTTGAAGTATGTTTCAATTTGACCTTCTTTTTCCTTCGAGTGTCTACTGAAAAGGAGTGCTCGGATGTATTGTTATGACCCAAACAATGCAATTCCTCAATACAACATTGCAAGAGAATAAAGTACAGTTGTAGAAGTAAAACATACCATAAGAGCAGATATTTGAATGATCACTGCTGCAGTAGGCCTTAACTATAATGATTATATCCTGCTAGCTTCCAAAGCTTCAGGGACCTCACATGCATGCCAACTGTCAGGCAGCTCAAGCTGAGCTTATTAGAAAACAAGTTTGGGAGCAAAGTCCTTCAGAGCTTTCCTGCCAGATAAGAGAAGGAGGCTGAGCCATGAAAGAACAACATTAGGAACAACAAAACATAAATGTATACACCCTAAACACACCTAAAACAAGGGAGATGGAGGGAAGAAACAGCTACTGCAGCAGTGATCATTTGAGCATCTACTAGTGTGGAAAATTTTACTTGCACAACTGTACTGTTAATCATATTGATCACTACTGCAGTAGGCATAGCTATATGAGAAATTTACCTTGACTAATTCCATTTGGGGGGTGGAAGGAGAAGAGTCCATGAGCCCCTGGAGAATGGTCCTAGCAAGGGTTGATCTGGAAAAAGCATTAAAGTTTGTAAAAGTATGTAAATAGGATCATTTAGCAGCTTCTAGAATATGTCTAGAATCCAACCCTTTCCAAAAATCCATTGATGAAGCCAGAGCTTCCCTGTCTGGAATAATTTTGTTACGATGAGTATAACCAAAGGTAACAGCCTTAAACAGCCATTTGGAAATAGTCTGTTTTGACACAGTTTGTCAAATGAGAAAATGAGATATGTTTGACTCACCAAAAGAACTTGCAATACAGATATCCTTCAAGCAAAGGTCATAGCAATCAGTAAAATGTTTCTCATTTTAAGAACCTCAAGTCAGTCAGGTTAAATGGTTCAAATGGAGCAAGCGTTGGCTTCTCTAACACAAAATTAAGATCCCAAGTTGGAGCCACACTTTTTCTTTCAGGCCTCTTATTCAAAACCCTTTTAAAAGCATTTTGAGATGAGACTGCATTGAAAGAGGAGGATCCATGGGCACACGTACTGAAATGGCCAATAAATGACCCTTTATGGAGGAATAAGAAAAGATCTAGGATAGTAACTCACACAAATATTGCAGAACCAGAGAACAACTAGCCCTGAACTAGTGATGGTTATGCAGTTGGCACCAACTGAAAACCTCTTCAATTTGCTAATACATATTTTCTAGTAGCAGGCTTTCATGCCTCCAGTTGTAACTGCTGCGCATCCTCAGTAAAAACATGCCTAAAATGAATTAAAACCTTATTGTCCAGGTAGTCAAAGTTGACTGCTGTTAGGGTGTATTAAATACCCCTGTTCCTGTGTAAGTAGATCCAGTCTGTGAGGAAGCAGGTGGTAATTGCCCCTGGTCATTTCCAAAAGGGAGATTCATAGCTTCTTGGGCCAGAAAGGAGTCACCACAATGATCTTGGAGGATTCTTTCTGAATCTTTAGAAGTATCCTGTATATTAGTGGAAACTGAAAACGCATATAGGAACATTTCTGTCCAAGGAAAAGAAAAGGCATCGTCTTCTAGACCTTCCTGCATAAAATCTTGGAAAAGAATCTTGCCAATTGACTGTTTAGAAATGAGTCAAAGGGGCCTAACTTGAGGAATTCCTCACAGATGGGTCAAATCTCGGAAGACCCCCTGCTCTAGTTTCCATTTGTGAGGGTCTGCCGTGGTCCTGCTCAGTTCATCTGCCACACAATGTTGCATTGATGGAATGTAGGATGCCTGTAGAGTGAGACTGAGTTGTGAAGTTACATCCCAAGCTAACAAGGCTTGTCTGGAAAGAGGGTATGACCTGGTTACCCCTTGTTTGTTGATGAACCACATGACTGTAGCATTGTCTGTAGTCACTTGAAGTGGTCCCAGTGCCAAGGATAGTTCAGAGAGTTGAGGGCCTTGATCAGGGCAACTACCTCCTTGATATTTATGTGACTACTTCTGTCTTTGGTGTCCCACCCTCCTGCAATTTTATCCCTCCGAAACTGCTCCCCAAGCAAAGTCTGAAGCAGCTGTGGTGCCCATCTGCTTTGGAGCAGGGAAGGAGAAAGTGAGACCTGGGTTTAACTATATCTGTTGTCTGCACCAAAAGATTTCTCTTCTAACCACCACCTGCACTGGCATTTGAAAAATATAGGTTGTTGATGCTGGGACCAAAGAGATTTCAGATACCACTGTATCTTTTTCATGTGGTGTCTTGCCAGGGGTATCAAGAGAATCATATATACCAGTGACTGAAGTCTGAGTGGAACACTTTAGAAACTGATCTAGACAAAGATTATATATATATTTTTTGGAAGAAAACCTCTTTGAATTGAGGTGTCTAGATGACATCCCAGGAAGACAATAATGCTTGAAGGAGTCAAGAAAGACTTATAAATGTTCTCTTTGAATCCCAGTTTGTGTAAGAAATCTCTCACCCAAGAGAGAAAGACAGACAGCGAGAGAGAGATTCCTGACACTTTGAAAAAGACTCTGCAAAGATAAGCAAGTAATATAAACATGGAAAATGTGGATACCTTGTAGCCTGCAATGAGCTATAAAGTACAGTTGTGTACACTTACCACAAATGTAGATGTTCGAGTGTATTCACTGTTGCAGTCATTACATTTAGGTAATCTGCTGGCAGGTTGCCCTCAGTTGGCCTGAATAACAAAGTCTTGGGTCCTGGGTCAGTTGCTGTCTCCTCTTCCATGATGTCAGGTCATCAGGGGTGTAACATGCAGCCAACGCCATTTTATTCAGTTTTTCTTGCCCCAGATGTCAGGTGCCCCCCAAATGGGGAGCAAAAAAAAAAAAAAAATTATATATATATATATATATATATATATATATATAAATATATATATATATATATATATAAATAAAAGTAAACAGTAAATAAATAAATACACTTTTAGAAACATAAACTTTACCTTCAACTAAAAGCAAATACACCACAACGGCTTTTGAGTATAGTGAAGGAAATAAAAGGTATAGAAAGGGGGATGGTGGGTGGGTAACCCGGACTGCAACAGTGAATACACTCGAACATCAACATTTATGGTAAGTGTACACAACTGTACTATGTTCTTTGTGTTTCACTGTTGCAGTCATCACGTTTGGGTAGAATCCCAAAGCTATGGATGGGAGGATGGATCTAAACAGCATTAGGAGCGGCTATAAGGCCCTGCAGGACTGCAGTGGCAAAGCCTATGCTGGATTTGGAGAAGAGAGGTAAATGATAATGCTTTGTGAAGGTATGAACAGAGCTCCAAGTAGCAGCTTCTAGAATGTCTTTGGTTGGAACCCCTCTGAGAAAAGCTGCTGAAGTAGAGGCAGCCCTGGTGGAATGTGATCTGATCCCCTTGGGCACCGGTTTACCATGGTGCAAATAGCAGAAACGAATGCAGTGGCTTATCCATTTAGAAATTGTCTAATTTGATATAGCCTTCCCCTCTGACCCTGCAGCAAATGCTATCAGTAGTTGCTCAGACTTTCTTAGAGATTTGGTCCTATTTAGGTAGAATCTTAGTTGTCTGTGTACATCCAATGAATGCAAAATCCACTCCCCCTTATTCTGCGGATTTGGGTACAATGTTGGCAGGTGAATGGTCTGATTAACAGCCACACTGGATACCACCTTAGGCATAAAAGAAGGATTGATCCTGAGGGAAACCCTGTCCGGGTAAAATATAATAAAAGGCTCCACTGCCATGAGAGCCTGTAGTTCTGAAACCCTTCTTGCTGAAGTGACTGCCAAAAGAAAAGCTGTTTTCCAAGATAAAAAAATTATATCTGCAGTAGCTGCTGGTTCAAAAGGAGGCAGGGTGTTTTTTTCCAGCACAAAATTGAGGTCCCATGCAGGAGTTGGTGCTCTTCTGGGAGGCCTTAAATTTTTGGCCCCTCTAAGATACTGTTTAAGCAATGGAAGAGAAAAGCGGGGAGGCTCTGTGTTGTAATGAGTCGAGATGGCAGATGCATGGATTTTTACTGAAGAAAAAGATAGGCCCTTGTCAAGCATCTCAGTCAAATATTGTGAAATCTGAGGAATATTGGGCTTTGCTGTGTCTATTCCTTGTGCTTGGTTCCAAGCACAGAATCTCTTCCATTTATCAGCGTAAGATTTTCTAGTACTAGGCCTTCTGGCTTCCAAAATGACATCCATCACAGATTAACTGAGAGGCGTTGTTTGAATAATTAGTTGATTAGCCATGCTGCAAGATTCAGAGTTTGGAGCTGAGTGTGCAGAATTTGATAGTTCTGCTGAGACAGTAGATGAGGTATTTGCAGCAAGTACCATGGAGGAAGGTGAGACATATTCCTTAAAAGCGGGTACCAGTGCTGGCGGGGCCAGTCTGGAGCAATTGGGATCATTTTTGTTTTTCTCTGTCTGACTTTCAGTAAGACCTTGGAGAGTAGAGGCAGAGGGGGAAAGGCATAGACTGATAGGTTTTCCAACTGAAGGATACTGCATCCACTTTCCATGCTTTTCTGTGATGTGTTCTAGTGCAGAATTTGTCCAACTGATAATTTTGGGAAGAGGCAAATAGATCTATGTCTGGGCTCCCCTATTTCTGTGTTAACATGCTGAAGATTTGCGGATCCAGTTTCCATCCGTGCGGGTCCATAAGGTTTCTGCTTAGGTCGTCTGCCAGAGTATTTTGCTTTCCTGACAGGAATTGAGCTTGAAGATGTACTTGGTAAGTCAAGGCTGTGTTCCATAAAGCCATGGCTAGTCTGCAAAGGGGGTAGGAATGTGTACCCCCTCCCCCTGCTTGTTTATGTACCACATAACTGTGGTGTTGTCCATCTTTATCAGTAGTTGTCCTGGATGAAGTAAGTCCTTGAAGGCCATCAGAGCATTCTGAACAGCTAGCATCTCTTTCTGGTTGATATGCAGATGTATTTGGTTTGGGCTCCCTTTGCCCTGAATGCATCTCCCTGCCAGGTGGGCCCCCCAAGCATAATCTGATGCGTCTGTAGTTCGGGTTTGGGTGGCAGGGGGTAGAGTGAATGACAGTCCCTTATTTTGGTGACATGTCTCTGCCCACCTAAGGAACTCTTGTTGTAGGCAGGGAATGAGAGGAATCACTGTTTCCAGGCTGTGACAATGTTGACTCCATAAACATTTTAGGTACCACTGAAGTTTTCTCACATGCAGTCTCGCATATGGAATTAGTAGAATGCAGGATGCCATGAACCCCAAAGCCTGCAGAATCTGTCTTGCAGATAACTGGGTTTTTGTTGCCATTTGTTTGAAGTATGTTGTCAGTTGCCTTTGTTTGTTTGGCAGGAGGTAATCCATCTGGGCAGTTGTATTCAAGCTTGCACCCAGGAATGTAATTATTTGAGAGGGTACCAGTTGTGATTTCTTTTCATTTATGGTGTACCCTAGGCATGCTAGAAGCCTTTTTGCAAATGCCAGATGTTGAAGAAGAGTGTCCTTGTCCTCTGCTTGAATGAGACAGTCGTCCAGATAAGGATAAATTTGAATGCTTCTTTGTCTGCAGAATGCAATTACTGGTGCCAGGCACTTTGTAAAGACACTGAGCGCAGTAGATAAGCTAAAGGGCAGTGCAGAGAATTGGTAATGCAAAAAAACCTGCCTTGAAGCGGAGGTATCTTCTGCATGATTCCCTTATTGGAATATGCAGGTATGCCTCCTTTAAGTCTAGAGTTACTAACCAAGCATTCCTGCCTAGCATAGGCAGTAGGTGTTGTAAAGTCAGCATTTTGAATTTTGCAATGTCCAGGAACATGTGCAAAATCGATAAGTCCAGTATTGGACGCCATGAATTGTCTTTTCTGGGTACCAGGAAAAGCCTTGAATAAAAACCTTGTCCTTTTTCCTTTTCTGGTACCGGTTGAATAGCCCCCAAATCCATGAGGGACCTGACTTGTTTCTGGGCCTCTGCCCTCTGGTTTTGTGGCAGATCCAGCCATCTGTTTGGAATTGGCAAAGTATGGAAATGAAATCTGTACCCCTGGGATACTATGTTTAATACCCACTTGTCCTGGGTAATTAGCTGCCAATTTTGAGCATGAAGTGCTAGTTTCCCCCACAAGGGGGCTGCCAAAAAATAAGTGCTTGGTGATGGTAGAGGAAAGTCATTGAGAATGCTTACTGTAGGGTTGTGCTTTGTTTCCTCCAGATCTGGAGGCGGAGGCATCACATTGCTTTGACCTGTAAGAACCCTGTGATTGGTATCGGGAGCCTTTTGAGCACCTGGATTTGCCCTGAGTGGCTCTGTTGGACACAGGAAACGACCAATTTTTAGTAGGCTAGTGCCTACTGAACCTGGGTGGCTGCACTTGCAAGAAATCTTTTACAGTCTGCATAGATTTAGCTTTGTCTTCCATTTTCTTTAAAATCTCTTTTGCCTTATTGCCAAACAGAGTATCATGCTACAAAGGGGCATCCAACAATTTAGCTTTAGCATAATCAGACAGATTTTGCTCCTTGAGCCAGGCATGCCTTCTAATCACAGAGCCAGTAACGGCGGCACTACAAGAGGCTTCCAAGGAATCAAAACCACATTGCAAAGTATGCTTTCCAACCTGCTCTGCTGAATGCAATAATTCCTGTAACTCTTTATTTTCCACACAATCAGAAATCAACATCATTTTCTGTTTCAGTAATCCCATAACATGCTGTTGATATTTAAGCATATGAAACTGGCAGTTTAAAGCCTTGATTGCCAAGGTTGCAGATGTATAAACCTTCTTACCCAATCTATCCAGCACCCTGGAATCTCTATCAGAAGGGGTAGGATTTTTGGCTGTAGAGGCCTTTACACCTTTGGGATCCTGAGAAATAGTTTCAGGGTCAGCAGCAGGATTTTTGAAAAGAAATTTGTGGGAGTCAGGAATCCTGTAATATCTGTCTGGCTTACTAGGAGCCGGAGGCAGGGAATCAGGAGCCATGCTTGATTCCGAGAACACATCATCAACAATGTCTAATACGGGAGGTATTGCCAAAGGCCTATGCTGAGGAAGAATAAGGAAATCCCTAAGCCTCTTTTTTGATTCAGAGAAGTCCTGACTCTCCCAGTGAAAATGTTCCCTTAAAGTATTCAAGGTCTCTCCAAAAGAGTAATCCTCAGGAGGAGATGCAGATGGGATGGATTCCTCTGCATCAGAATCCTCATAGGGTGGAATAGAAAATTCCTGATCAGAAGAGGAATCAGAAGAAATGGAAACCTGATCTGAAGATTCATAATCAGTGCCTTGCCTAGGCCTCTTAGCAGGGTGGGGTTGGGAACCCCTGATCAAGGTAATTAAATCCTCAGCCATTTTGATCATCTGTTTTTTAGGCATAGGGGCTGAGCACGTGGCTCATGCGTCGGTTTTTTAGACATAGTAGTTGTTTTTGACCTTGTTTTTGCTGCTGGCGTCGGTTTAATATAAAAATGTTGAGGCCTGAAAACACCCTCAGAAGCCGGTGCCTGCTCAGCGGCTCCGGACCCATCCAAGGAAGAGACATCCGCAGGTTCAATACTCTGAGAATCTCGCGGCATACCGGACTCTGAATGGGTCTCGGTAGAGGTCTGCGACTCAAAAGTAGCAGGTATCAGGGGCTGCAAAGGCGCCTCACTGAGTACTGGTGAACCGGCGACTGACTTAGGAGAAGCTTCGTCGTCAGTTTTGGACCTCGACAGTCTGTCTCTGTCTTTTTCTTTGCATTTTTTATGAACTCCGGTAGTCGGATTGCTAACCAACGACATTTCAGGATAATTAAATCTTGCACCAAAATATTTAGAAGCAAAAATATACCGACGCTTAATAGTGCATTGGTTAAATCTAGCACAAAACTGACAGCAAGGCACATTGTGATCTGGGCCTAGGCAAGGAATACAGTACAAATGAAAATCCTTATGAGGTATTTGCTTCCCACAAGTAATGCAATTATTAACTTTTACTGACATCGGTAAGGAGCAAGAAAAAGTTCCCCCAACGGGGTACTTAGCTTTAGTTTGAAGACTTCGGTTCTGAAACTTGAATACCGAAAATTTTAGGAGTCGGACAACCGGCACTTGTGAACTGCTTCTGCTTCAGGCACCGCGTGGCAAGAAAGACTGGATAAAATGGCGTCGGCTGCATGTTTTATACCCCTGATGACCTGACTTCATTGAAAAGGAGACAGCAACTGACGCAGGACCCAAGACTTTGTTATTCAGGCCGACTGAGGGCAACCTGCCAGCAGATTATCCAAATGTAATGACTGCAACAGTGAAACACGAAGAACATCTGGAGCTAGACACTTTGTGAATACTCCTGCTGTAACAGATTTTCCAAAGGTTAAGGAAGAGAACTGATAATGTGATCCAGACACACAAAATGTTAAGAAATATCTGAACTCTAGATGAATAGGGATGTGATGAGAATCTTTTAAATCTAGTGTTGTCAGTAAACCTGAAAGGGGAATAAGTAACAAGTTGTGAAGCGACACCATTTTGAATTTGATTAACATCACAGATAGGTTTAGGAAAGAAAGATCCAGAACTGGTCTCCAAGAATTTTCTCTCTTTGGCAGTAGGAACATTGATGAACAAAAACCCCTTCCTCAGCTGGGAAGGAAGAAATGGTTCTATCACTCCTTGTAACAGCATGTAATGAAAAAATTGTGAAAACAAAAGTCTGATCTACAGGATAACGAATGACTCACAGGAAAGGAGGAATTTTCTCCCACTACTATCTGTGACCTTGATGAATGACTGCCAGAAACCATTTGTCTGAAACTGCCTGTTGCCAAAGAGAAAATGGAGATTTAGACTCTGGAAGAAAAAAGGGGCTAGTGTAGGAGTGGTTCACAAGGTCTCCTGAATAGTCATTCAGACTTGTTGGACTGTCCTTGAGTTTGGGAGGTTCTTTTTGGAATCCCCTTGTCATTTCTTCTTAAACATCTGTTTAACTGTATTTTGATGAAACTGTTTATTCAGTTTTTTTTTTGCCAAAAAATGAATGATGAGATAGAAAATTCCTTGAAAAATTTAGTAAATGAGGGCTGAAAAATCTTAAGAGATTCTCTGGATCAAGTTTGCCTCTTTCTTCATACTTTGATCACCTCTGCAGTAGAGGGACCAAACACTAAATCCCTATAAAAGGGAAAATTTAAAATTTCATTTTTATCATCATCATCCTCTGGGAGGTTCTGAGAATGCAGCCATGCATACCTCCTCAAAATAGTACCAGTGGCTACAGCCCTGGAAGCAGTAGAGTCACAAACACTGTAAACAATGAGCAGTGACCTGTGCAATAGAAGAAACCAAGTTATTTAAAACAGATTTTCCTCACAATAAGAAACTGCAAATAAAACACAACTCATATTTTAACAATCTGTAGAACAAAATTTTAACATACGAGCCTGAAAATTCAAAATTCTGAAATCAAAGTTGCAGAAGTATACACTTTTTCCCATACCTATCAATCATTTTCCCATCCTTATCAGAAAAAAAGTAGGATTGGAATTAACCAAGTGCTTAGCAGCAATGGGATCAACTAAAGCTATAGCTGCTGGGTCAGATTTGGGAATAGTGTATAAAAATTTAAAAGACCGAGGAGCTTTATAAATTCTATCCACTTTTTTTACAGACGGCTGGCTGATTATCACGAATATTGCAAGCAGTAACTCACACATCCTATAAAGCAGAAAGAACAGGAGGAATAGATGTAGGTTCTGGAAAATCCTCCTTTAACAACTCTTAGTATTTTCCGAGGGACTGAAAGACCTCAGTGTTCTCCAACTGAAAACACTAGCACATTCTAGCAATAGTCTCAGAGAAAGAGACACCCCTCCCAAGGAAGAATCAGAAACTGAGTTCTCCCTCTGAGTCTGAATCAGAAATCCAAGGAAAAAACACTGTACAATGCATCCCTGCATTTTTCTGTTCAGATTCAGAATCTTGAATCTCTTCAGGAAAAGATGAATCTCTCTCTTTTACCATAAACTAGTTTATAAGAAGGATCAACAGCCTAAATTAAACCATGAGGCAGACCCAATAAACTACTCATATTGAAAGAAAATTGTGGAAGTGCACATACATGCTTGGTTTTCTTTTTTTTTTTTTTACTGGAAAAATGGGGCCAACCATATTACTAATGGCAGCAGCAGCTTTCCCTTGGTTGGGCACCGCATTCTGACACAGCAGGAAAAATGTCCCTGTTCCCTCTCATAGGATTGGTAACAGTGTCTCCCCCTTGCCCACTGAGGAAGACACCAACAGCTGCAGAGGATGCGGCTAAACCCAGTCTACTGTGAATGTAGGTGCTACACCAGAGGGATCTCGGGTAAAAATGGAGTGGGGTACAACAAATGGTCACAGCAGAGACAGCCACCTGCTTTATTTTTTCTTTTTGATGATGGAAGAAGGACTGACCATGGGACCTGTAGCCTGTTCCACGGTCAAGCTGAAAATGATGCCTTTTTCCCAGGGAAGAATGGTAGCAATTGGTGGTAAACACTAAAACTCCACAAAAGTTACCTTTTGAATAGAATGACAATTTTTGACCATGAAAGTAAAATAAACACAAGTTCTTCACAGAAAAAAAAAATTTCAGTTACTATACACCACTTTAAAATGGACAAATAAACAAGCACTCTCTTTAAATGTATGTTGCAGTCTCAAGACAGTCCATTAAAACACGTTCCTAGCTTAAAAATAACTTAAAATGAAAAGAAAAGTAATAAAACATCAACAAAATTAAGAAAATGGAAGTTTTTTTCTCCAAAAGAAAACTTATTTGTCCGGGAAAGGAAAGCTCATGTCAAGCTGGGCATAGATGAAAGCCTCAGAGAAGCATATTCTTTAGCAGCAGTAAAGCTCTGAAGTTTTTTTTGCCCAAAACTGGTCTTTTAGTCATTTCACACTGAGCTGCCTGACCAGTTTGTATGCACGGAATGTGCCCTGAAGCTTTGAATGCTGGCCAGCTGTTATATCCTTGCCAGTATATAACCAATATATAGCTAAGACTACTACAGCAGTAATCAATATAATGATGGTCATCATCATCACCTGCTCCTTCCTCCATTCTCAACAACAGTGGCTCTACCTTGTGTAACGTGGATGTATAAGCAGCCTTGGAAGACATGCTGTCTCTCAGCATGTAGCAGCTGCACAAGCAGCAATGTAAGAGGAATTGAGAAAAGCTGACTATGATCAGAGGGCTCCAAATGGCCACAGTGGAGTGGAGAAGGCTGAGACAAGGAGGAATCTGGAATGGAAAAGTACAGTTGTGTACACTTACCATAAATGTAGATGTTCGAGTGTATTCACTGTTGCAGTCATTACATTTGGGTTATCCTGCTGGCAGGTTGCCCTCAGCCAGCCTGAATTCCAAAGTCTTGGGTCCTGCATCAGCTGCTGTCGCCCCTTCCCTGACGTCAGGTCGTTAGGGGTATAAAAGAAGCAGCTGACGCCATTTTCTTCAGTTTTTCTTGCCCCAGATGTCAGGTGCCCCCAAAAAGGGTAGCCAAATTTTATATATATATATATATATATATATATATATATATATATTCATAAATACACCAATATAAATTTTACCTTCATCTATAAGCAAATACACCACATAGGTTGTATAAATCAGAGAAGGAAAGATAAGACCCAAAAGAAAAAAGGGGGAAGGCGGGTGGGTAACCTGGACTGCAACAGTGAATACATTCGAACATCTACATTTATGGTAAGTGTACACAACTGTACTATGTTCTTCATGTTTCACTGTTGCAGTCATTACATTTGGGCAGAGTCCCAAAGCTATGGTTGGTAGACTGGAACTAGACGGCAGTAAGAGCGGCTATGAGGCCCTGCAGATCTGCAGTGGCAAAGCCTGCTCTGGATTTAGAGTAGAGCGGCAGATGATGATGCTTTGTAAAGGTGTGCACTGAACTCCAAGTAGCCGCCTCCAAAATGTCTGTGGTTGGTCCTCCCCTGAGAAAGGCTGCTGAGGTGGCTGCAGCTCTGGTGGAATGAGGCCTAATGCCCTTAGGCACTGGCTTGCCATGGTGCAAGTAGCAGAAACGAATGCAGTGGCCTAACCACTTAGATATAGTCTGCTTTGAGATAGGCTTTCCTTGTGATCCTGCAGCATATGCCACTAGTAATTGCTCTGCCTTCCTGTAAGCTTTGGTTCTGTCCAAGTAGAATCTAAGCTGTCTTTGTACGTCCAAAGAATGCAGAATTCTCTCCCCCTTGTTCTGTGGATTTGGGTAAAAGGTTGGCAGATGGGTGGCTTGGTTAAGAGCCACACTGGATACTACTTTAGGCATAAATGTTGGGTTTGTCCTCAGGGAGACCCTGTCTGGATGAAAAATGATGCAAGGTTCCACAACCATGAGTGCCTGCAGCTCTGAGACTCATCTTGCAGAAGTAATTGCTAAGAGCAGAGCTGTTTTCCAAGATAAAAACTTCATATCAGTAGTAGCAGCTGGCTCAAAAGGAGGCAGGGTGAGCTTTTCCAAGACATAGTTGAGGTCCCATGCAGGTATTGGTAGTCTCCTTGGGGGCCTTAAATTTTTGGCTCCTCTGAGGTTTGTTTGTGTCTTTCGGCTTTTCCCGGTTAGGGGTCGCCACAGCAGAACTCCGGTCCGCTAATGATTGGCAGTAGATTTTTACGTGCTGGCTTGCCAGGCCTAACACACAACCTTCAACGAAGGAACACCCATTCACACATGTTGACACACAGAAGATGCTCTAACTGAGAATCGAACGGGCAATGTCTAACTGTGAGGCGACAATGCTACCACAGCACCACCACAGTTTTGGCTCCTCTGAGGTACTGCCTTAATAAAGGGTGAGAAAAGAGTGGTGGCTCTGTATTGTAATGAGCCGAAATGACAGAGGCATGAATTTTTATTGATGAAAAAGATGGGCCTTTGTCCAGCATCTCAGTTAAATATTGCAAAATCTGAGGAATGTTTGGTGCTACTGTATCAGTTCCTTGTGCCTGGTTCCAGGCACAGAATCTCTTCCATTTTCCAGCATAAGACTTTCCAGTACTAGGCCTTCTGGCTTCCAGAATGACATCCATCACAGCTTTATTGAGAGGTGTTTTTTGTGTGACTACATTATTTGCCATGCTGCCAAATTTAATGTCCTGATTTGGCTGTGCATGATCTGATTGTCTTGCTGGGACAGTAGTTGAGGTATTTGAGGTAAGGTCCAAGCTGGGTATAGAGATAAGTTTCTTAGTATTGGATACCAGTACTGGTGTTGCCAGTCTGGGGCAATCAGTATCATCTTTGGCTTCTCCTGTCTTACCTTTAGGAGCACCTTGGGGAGTAGAGGTAGTGGCGGAAATGCATATACTGATAGGTTTTACCAGCTGAAAGATAGGGCGTCCACTTTCCATGCTTGTCTGTGATAAGTCCTTGTGCAGAATCTTTTTAGTTGGTAATTGAGAGGGGAGGCAAATAGATCTATGTCCGGATATCCCCATTTCTTTATTATCATGCTGAAGACTTGTGGATCCAGCTTCCACTCGTGGGGATCCATGAGGTTTCTGCTTAGTTCGTCTTCCAGAGTATTTTCCTTTCTTGGCAGGAATTGTGCCTGCAGATGTACTTGGTAAGTCAAAGCTGTGTACCACAAGGTCATGGCTAGTCTGCAAAGGGGGTAAGAATGTGTACCCCCCTGCTTGTTTATATACCACATGACCGTGGTGTTGTCTGTCTTTATCAGTAGTTGTCCTGGATGAAGTAGGTCCTTGAAGGCTGTCAGAGCATTTTGAACAGCTAGCATCTCTTTTTGATTGATATGTAGATGCAATTGGTTTGAGGACCATGTGCCCTGAATACATCTTCCTGCCAAGTGGGCTCCCCAGGCATAGTCTGATGCATCTGTTGTTAGTGTCTGCCTGGCTGGAGGGAATGTGAATGGCTGTTTCTTGTTCTGGTGACAAGCCTTTGCCCACCGTCGAAACTCCCATTGTAGGCAGGGTATGAGAGTAATGACTGTTTCCAGGATGTGGCAATGTTGAGTCCAAACACTTTTTAGGCGCCATTGAGGTTTCCTCATAAGCAGTCTTGCATATGGAATTAGTAGGATGCAGGATGCCATGAAGCCCAAAGCCTGCAGAATTTTTCTTGCAGATAACTGGGCCTTTGTTGCCAACATTTTGAAATAGGTAGTCAGTTGCCTTTGTTTGTCTGGCGTGAGAAGCCATCTGGGCAGTTGTATTTAAGCTTGCACCCAGAAATATTATCTCTTGTGAGGGTACTAGTTTTGATTTCTTTTTGTTGACTGTGTACCCTAGGCATGTTAGAAGTCTTTTCACAAACGACAGATGTTGTCGAAGAATGTCCTTGTTCTCTGCTTGAATGAGACAGTTGTCCAATTAAGGATAGATTTGTATTCCTCTTTGTCTGCAGAATGCAATTACTGGTGCCAGGCACTTTGTAAAGACCCTGGGCGCAGTAGATAAGCCAAAGGGCAGTGCAGAGAACTGGTAATGCATTGAACCAGCCTTGAATCTTAGGTATCTTCTGCATAATTGTCTGACTGGTACATGCAGGTATGCCTCTTTTACGTCTAAAGTCCCAAGCCAAGCATTCTTGCCCAGCATGGGCAGAAGCTGCTGCAAAAGTCAGCATTTTGAATTTTGGAATATCCAGGAAAGTGTTCAAAATAGATAGGTCTAGTATCGGCCTCCAGGCCTTGCCCTTTCTGGGTACCAAGAACAGTCTTGAGTAAAATCCTTGTCCCTGCTCTTGCTCTGGCACTTGTTGAATGGCCCCCATGTCCATGAGGGATGAGACTTGTTTTTGTGCCTCTGCCCATTGATTTTTTGGCAGATCTGGCCAGCCGTTTGCCTTTGTTAGAGTATGGAAGTGGAACTTGTAAGCCTTGTGACACTATGTTTAGAACCCACTTGTCCTGGGTTATGATGTGCCAATGCTAATTTTCCCCCTTAGGGTGCTGCCAGAAGATGTGTTTGGTGCCGGCAGGGGGAAGTCATTGGGTCCGTTTTCTGTATGTTTGTGGTCTATCTTCTCCAGCTTTGGAGGTAGAAGCATCCCATTGCTTGTGCCTATAAGGACTTTGAGCCTGGGATCTGCCCCTCTGCGGTCTGTCCGACACTGGAAAGGACCAATGTTTTGTAGGCCAGTGTCTACTAAACATAGGTGGCTGTACCTATAAAAAAATCTTTGACAGTTTGCATAGATTTAGCTTTGTCCTCCATTTTCTTTAACACCTCTTCTGCCTTAACACCAAACAAAGTATCATGCTGTAAAGGTGCATCTAGTAATTTAACTTTAACATGATCAGGCAGATGTTGTTCCTTTAACCAAGCATGCATCCTAATGACAGAACCCATAACTGCGGCCCTGCAGGAGGTCTCCAGAGAATCAAAACCACATTGCAAAGTATGTTTTCCAACTTGTTCTGCTGCATACAATAAATCCTGCATTTCCTTGTTTTCTGCACATTCAGAATTTAACAACATTTTCTGTTTAAGCAATCCCATGACATGTTGCTGATACTTAAGCATATGAAATTGACAGTTTAAGGCCCTTATAAGCCAAAGTTGCAGAGGTGTAAACCTTTCTTCTCCATCTATCCAGTGCCCTGGAATCTCTGTCAGAGGGGGTTGGGTTTTTTGCAGTGGAAGCCTTAACCCTCTTTGGACCCTGTGAGATAGTTTCTAAATTTGTGTGAGTCGGGAACCCTACATCTGTCAGGCTTAACAGGAGCTGGGGGTAAGGAGTCAGGGGTCAGACTAGAGTCTGAAAACACATCATCTACAATGTCTAACAGGTGGAATGGCTAGAGACCTGTGCTGAGGTAGTAACAGAAAATCCCTGAGCCTCTTTTTAAATTCTGAAAAATCTTGGCTCTCCCAGTGGAAATGCTCTCTCATGGTGTGTAAGGTTTCCCCAAAGGAATAGTCCTCAGGAGGAGATGCTGAAGGTATAGATTTTTCAGCATCAGAATCCTCATAGGGAGGAAGAGAATATCCCTGATCAGAAGAGGAATCTGAAGAAATAGAAACCTGATCTGAAGATTCATAGTCAGTGTCTTGCCTAGGCCTCTTATCAGGAGAGGGATGGGGACCCCTGATCAAGGTAATCAAGTCTTCAGCCATCTTGAGCATCTGTTTTTTGGGCATAGAGGCCTGTCCACGTGGCTCTTGAGTTTGTTTCCTTGCTTTAGAAGGTGCTTTAGTCTTTGTCTTTGAAGCTGAGTTTGTTTTAATGTAAAGATGTTTAGGTCTGAATACACCCTCAGAAGCCGGTGCCTGCTCAGCGGCTCTGGACCCATCTGAGGGGTTAGCGTCCGAGGCTCCAATAACGTGAGTATCCAGCGGCATAGCCGACTCCAAGTGGGAATCGGTAGCGGCCTGTAACTCTAAAGTAGCGGGCATCAGGGGCTGCGAAAGAGCATCACTGAGAACCGGCAAACCGCCGACTGGCTTACGAGAAGCTTCGTTGTTGGTTTTGGGCCTCGGTTGTTTTTCTCTTTCCTTTTCTTTGCGTTTTTTGTAAACTTTGGTAGTCGGATGGGTATCCGACATTTCAGGATAATTAAATTGGCGTCCAAAATAGTTTAAAGCAAAATCATACAGACGCTTAATAGTGCGTTGGTTAAATCTAGCACAAAACCGACAACCAGAAACGTTGTGATCAGGGCCTAGGCAAGGAATACAGAAAGAATGAAAATCCTTATGAGGTATTTGCTTCCCACAAGAAATACAGTTATTAACTTTTTCTGACATCGGTCTGGAGCAAGAAAAAATTTCCCCAATGGGGTACCTAGCTTTATTGAAGACTTTGGATCTGAAACTCAAATACGGAAATCTCAGGAGTCGGCCGACCGGCACTTGCGAACTGCTTCTGATTCGGGCACCGCGCGGCAAGAAAGACTGAAGAAAATGGCGTCAGCTGCTTCTTTTATACCCCTGACGTCAGGGAAGGGGCGACAGCAGCTGACGCAGGACCCAAGACTTTGGAATTCAGGCCGGCTGAGGGCAACCTGCCAGCAGAATAACCCAAATGTAATGACTGCAACAGTGAAACACGAAGAACATCTGAAGCCTCCCTGAATACTTTTCTTTTCATGGGGAATGGAAGAGAAATGCCCAGGAACATGGAACCTTGGTCCATTACTCAATAGGTAAAAGCCTTTAACCTTTAGTTTTTTAATGTAACAGGAGGGAACTAGGTCTTCTTTTTAGAAGCTTAGAAGTAAAAGATGTATAAACTCACCAGGACCGAATGTCATGTTCCTCCCTGAAGCAAATAATACAAGCCCTGTGGTGATCTTTATAGGGAATATGCCGACCGCACAAATACTTCTTTCTGTCAGGCATAAATTCAAAGAAAAACATTAACACTTTTCTCATAAAAAAATGGAAAGAAGTCCCCAAGGGGGTACTACTTATCTGCCCACTTTGATGAAAACTAGCTGTCAAAGCTGAAAAGTCGCAGCAGAAAGACACGACTTGCTGGATGCTGCAATGGCAAAAAAGTTCTGAATTTCAGCACTCATACATATAGTTTCATTCTGGTTCACTTGCAAGCTACAACAGATATACTAGATAATTGAAAGTGCTCTAAAGCTTTGGAAAATGGCTGGATGTCTGATCCTTAGGCTAAGGGACGTGTGCACACCATCAGGATTACCAGTTCCTGGTCTCCACTCAAACAGGTAGCTGCATGAGCTGATGTATTCAGTCTACCTAAAGGAGATTACACTGTCACAAAGCAGAATGATTGTCAAAGGACATAGAGGCAGGAAATAAATATATTTTCTGCACAGAAACATCTAGATTAAATGACATGGTGAATACAAACATCTACTACATCTTAATTTGACCACCCTCTATAATCAGTATCACATATGGGCAGCATCTGAAGTAGTGACTCAAATAAACTGAGATGATAGAGAGTCTAGAAGGCAGAACGAGGACACAGGGACAGGATGCCTCGCAGAACAGTCCATCAGAAGAATGATCTATTTGTGGACTGGAGGTTCAGACTACATAGCTTCATAAATGGCATAAAACAGACTTATGCACAAGCCAAGACAAAGATGTCAGCAGCAGGCATATTCTCAAAACATGCAGTACAAATAGTCACTTCTTGGTACAATGTTTCTGCACCCTGCCGGCTAAAGGCACAAAAGTCAAGTCAACACAGTTGACATCTATAAGGAAAGAGTCTGTGTAGTAGCCGTAACACCGTACTTTATGTTAGGAAGCACTTGCTCAGTTTGCCTGAGTCTGTGGACCCTATTAAGGCAAAACTGTAACTTACTGTGAATATCCAGGGTGGGAAGAGTAAGTTATTTGCCATTTTTATAATCAAGAATGAAAATTAGGTGCTGGATGAGCAAACATATTAACAATTCAGAAACCACCTTTGGGGGAAGTAAAGGATTAATAAGACAAAACTAATTTTTGCAAAAGAAAGCAAAAATTCTTTACCTACAAAAGCTTGGATAACCCAGACTTCTGCTAGGCTGAGGTGGCAGCCACTAACAGTAGCATTCTCCAGGATGCACACTTCGGGTCTGCAAATAAGGTCACTAAGATAATTTCCCAAGGCATAAATGTCTTCACCAGAGGATGGATTTCCTTCATAAGTTATTTCACCATTATCTGCTACGCCACAGTCCTGTCTCCATCACCAGATCGTATGAACATATCACATGTGAAAGGATGAACACCGCTAGTCTTCAGTCTTATTGCTGCATCATTTCCTTATTCCATCACAGACAATTTTCAAACCTTCTAACGAGCTACAAAGTAGAGCTGTGTCAGGCAATACATTCCAAGGCTCCACCATCCTTTACTTGAAACAGTATTTTCTTAAGTCTAGTGTGAAACATCCTTTTCCATCTGACACGTACTTCCCATTCTTACCCATCCATTTACTTCTCGCTCACTTATCTCCAAGAAGTGCAACAGCATGCGCCCAAATCACATCCCATCTTTTTCTCTTGCTTAACTTTTGCTACTGCACACATGCCCAACTTTTTCTAAATCTCTGCTTGCACACTAGCTCCTCTATATCTTCCTCCTTTTAGTAAACGTGCACTACACAGTTACTGCCAGTCTAAGTTACTTTTGTCCTTAGCTTCTGTAGAACCCACTTCTCACCCAGTGCATCCCAGCACTTTGTTAGCCTTTGCTACTTTTTTGTTTTTTTATATATTGCATGATTCTACTACTAGGTGTTACAATAGATAATCAACTAAACTATGATTACCGCATTGACCTAACCATCAAAGCTGTTAATAAAAAGATAGGTGCCCTCTATAGACTTAAGCCCTTTCTAACAGCAACTACCAGGGTTGTCTCTAGCCCAAACTCATCTCATCTCTACATTATTATATGCCTCCCCATCTTTTATAAACCTTCCAAAATCTAACCTTCAGAAACTTGCCACAGCCTACCACAGCATTGCCAGGTTTGCCACAGGTTCCCCATTTCTCACCCATCATTGTGTTAATCTCAAAAAGCTTGATTGGCGTGAACTTCAAAATCTCATTCTCCTACATCAATTAGTTATTACCTATAAAATTCTCCATTACCCTTCTAATACACCCATACTAAATAACCTTGTTGTCCCTTACAAGAATCTTACCCTTCGCTCAGCTAACAAACTACTAGTGGCCACCCTCAAAACACACAATAAAGCTGGAGACTCCTTGTTTACAAATGCCATTGGCTCATACTGGAATAAACTTCCCATAGAACTGACCACTCTAGGTTCATCACAACATTTCAAAAAACAACTAAAGAACTATTTTAAAACTCACTGGCTATGCCCTTGCTCGAATCCTGACTGACCTCAGCATCCATCTCTCTTTTCAGCTCTCTCCATTACTCTTCTACTTGTCCTTATCACTAGTACTACCCCCTCTTCTGTAGCTCACCTACCATCCACATGGATATTACTTTTTCCTATAAATTCAACTTCTCTTTATTCTTGTCATATTACTGCAACCTTTATACTTGTTATATTACTGCAACCTTTATACTTGTTATATTACTGCAACCTGTCATCTCACCTTGTATCCAAATCTACATGTTGCTCCCAGCTGATGAAATCTGCTTCTTAAAACTAGTGCCCTGGCACAAAATGTTTATCAAAATTGTTAATACTGTAAATAGTTGAATAGAGTCTTGTGTGAGTTACTTCTTTATTTATTTTTTAATTGTACTATTCCTACTCTTGCAAAGATTTTGAAATAGAAATCCTCACTCTATGTTATAGTTTTGCTAAATTACTTTTGCACTGTTACTATGCTACATGGGAATAGTTCTCTTCATGCTTATAATTTGTATCTTATTGTGCTATTTGTTGTTTTTATTATTTACTAGTATAGAGTGGAGCTTTTCTCCTCGGGCCTCTGCTGAAAATGGACATGTATCCAGTCAGACTAGCCTGGTCAACAAATGTAAAATAAATAAATACAAAATAAATAAATAAATAAATAAAATTCTGTTGGAGGTACTTGTTACCCTGAAGTCATTTTCTATCCATCCTTTTTACTTTCCACAAAGTCTTTTACATTAAATCCCACCTGCCATCCATCTACCCACAATGCCAGCTAATGCAGATTTTTCTAAAGGGTTTATCTTCATTCTCATATGAAACTACTATATCAGTCTCTATATCAACAGAATACAAGTTGTTCTTGATCTTCAAACTCAGCATGATTTCAAATGTAAACACTGTGAACAGGCCTGATCCAGCACTGAGCCTTGGGTAACACTGCTGTTGCTTTTCTCCTCCAACACACACATTCTGTGCTGCCAACTAACCACTTTCAAATGTTCTCCACTATTTTTCTACGCAACCACACACTGTTTTTTTCTACTAAACTCCTATGATGTACAGTGTCAAAAGTCTTGCTGAAGTCCACATATACATAACATACAGGATCTGTTTATGTATTTATTTGTCTTTGTTTACGGCAAGAAAAGCTCCAATCTGATGCTGTCAATCTTCATTCATTCTTGACTGATGGGTTCAGTTCCGACCTCTCAGAACCAACTTGGCTGTTATACATAGCTTGTGCCAGCCAAAAACTCTCGAGCTAAGCCTCTACCCACAATGCTCCTCTTCCCATTACCTCAGATCTCGTTTGCTCCTCTGAAAATTGGACTTGACAGCCAATACTCTCAGCTAAGTGCATTATTTAGTACTTTTAGTGCTTATTTCTAGCAATTTTGCTAAAAAGTTACTTGTATTTCTTCTCTGATAGCCTCGCTATTCTTATGGTGAGCGTTTGACTGCTTTCTGCTGTATTCTACCCACCCCCCCTTTACCCAACAGTATTTCTAGTTACCATTGTCGGTAACAGGCCTTCCCCTCTCTCTCTTTTCTTACTGCTGGTAATTTTTGGATACCATCATTGGTATCTTTCTTCCTTTCACTCTCATTACCCTTTGGGTATTTCTGGTATACCACTGCTAGTAGAACTTGACCTAAATAATAATAAAAAAAAGCCCTTTTCTATTTTCCTCTCCTCGTGTGTGTGTGTGTGTGTGTGTGTGTGTGTGTGTGTGTGTGAACTATATATGGCAGAAAAACAAAAAGGGACATCTGGTTTCAAACAATGTTAGGACTGTGGCAGAAAAATGCCCAATTCCGATAGGCATCTTTCTTGCGTATACTATTTGGGTGCCCCACATCTAGACATTGCATGTAAAATTTGTCAGGGCTTTAGTGGCCATACTTTAGCACAGAGACGTAATAAACTTATCCTGAAAGGCTTATTGAAATGTTCGTTTAGAGAAGCTCTCTAAGGCTCTCTCTCTAAATCTTCAAAGCCAGATATAAAAAAGAGAAGCCGTTCTGTGCCGACCTCACCATCAGCACATAGGGTACAGTCTCATAAGTCATAGGTTCCATCTGTCTCCTCGAAGCCGAAAAGCCAAAGTACCTAAACTGACAAAATCAGCACCTTTGGCATAGACAGTGACTCAGTCTCAATCGGTACCGAAGGTTAATAAACTGAAACAGACTTTGGCACTGACCACTGTTTCGGTGCCTATGACCTCTTCGGCACCAACAGTTTCTACACCATCATCACTTTTTTCTCATTCGGTCCTGGCTTTTCTTTCCGCACAGCAACTGACAGTGCTGAAAGTTGAACCTGTAATACTTCCTAGGACTAGATATTCTCCTTCTGTGGACCCGTTCCTGGGTCAGCTCCCCAGCCCATTTGTGAATAGGCCTGAGTCCCCTTCGGGAATATCGATCTGTTCTTCCAGGAGTCTCTCTGAATTGGATGTGGTTAGATTGGTGGACCAACTTTTGGCAGCCAGGGGTCTTCCTGCACCTATGAAGACCTCTCTCCCTCCCGAGCAGAGGCTTACTCTCCAAGGACTCCACCAGTTTATCCTCCTTCAACCTACTTCCAATGTTTGGAGCCCTCTACTTAGACATTCCCGGTACCAGCTACCTTAGTGCCAGCGGTGGACCTCACCTTGGCACCGGGGTTGTTTCTGTTGTCCTCTGCTCCTTTGAATCTGTTGCACACCCGGGACCTTGGTTCAGCTGTCAGTTCTGAGTCCTTTAGTATGGTTCTGGTTGTTTCTACAGTGCTGTCTTTGGCTCTCAGGACCATGACAGTTTCAAGCCCACCCCTGGCTCCTGCTCTGGATGGCGGCTCATCGGACCGGGCTGTGATCCTGGTTCTGAGGTTGTCTTCATCAGTTCTGGGCTCCCATCCCTCTTCAGGTGGGCCTGCCTTCCAGATCATGGAGAAAGCTTTGGCCTCATCAGGCTCCCAGCTGGCCCTTCTTCCTTGGAGTGCAATATTTTCGTATCCTCTGGATCATAGCTGTCACAATCTTCTATGTCTGGACAGCAGGCACAGGAGCTACAAGACACGCCTGTTCAGGGTCCTCCCTCTTTGTAGTCTTCTTCAGAATTTCCCCCTGAAGAACCACCCTGTAAGAGGACGTGCAAGAGGAAGCATCTCAATTCTCTGGATGAATCAGTCACCGAAGACACAGATTACAATGAAGGGGAAGGTCCCCCCTGGTCATCCCCCTGAAGATGTCTCCTATGGAGACTTCCTGGAAATACTGAAACAGAAGAGTGACTGGAAGCCCTCAAACACATCCTCTGAGGAATCTGTGTTCTTGCAAGCTTTTCGTGCCTGCCCATCTACTTCCTGGATGACCCCCACCTGCTGATGATCTAAATACGCTGATTGTTCAGTGGGTGTGGAAGGCAACTGATTCCATAGAGTCCATTCCCAGAGGCCAGATAAAATATTAACAGCCCCAGATCATCACCCCCACTGGACAAAGGGTCTAGCAGTGGATGCCATGGTGAAGGCGGCGGCCATCAAAAAGGAACTAGCTGAAGAGAGCTCTACTAACAGAGTCTAGGACAATGGACAGATTTGGGAAGCTGGTTTTTGTGTCATTTACCTTTGCTATTAGGTCCTTGAATTTCTTGGCACATTTTACTAGACTCCAAAGGGATCTGACAAATGAGTTGTCAGACACCCTTGCGGAGCTGTATCTGATGAGGTTTGGGACAAAGTTGCCTCACAGCTTGCCACCCTGGAGTCTATCTCAAACTTGTAAATCCAGCTCATCGCCCATGCAGCCGAAGGGACATCTAGGGCAGCGGCTACAGGTGTTGCCATAAGGCAACATGCCTGAATGCACTAGTGTGACTTCTTAGAACTCTTCAAGTCTTCCTTCATCTAAACTTCAGTTGACGGCTCCTCTTTGTTTGGTCCTAATGTTAGACACACACTAGCCAGGTGTGAGAAGGACAAAAAGACCCTTTCTGCTGTGGGCATTTGTTTTTCTACTCCTCAACAATCCTATTCTAGAAATCAGAGGAGTAGGACAATGTGGTTCAAAAAATCTCAAGGGCCTTTTCGTGATACACATGGTGAGTACTCCCCCTGGGGCAGAGGGGGGAACTCTACTGGAAGATGTTCTCCCCATGGCAGAGGTGGTCCACATAATCAGGGCTCCAGAGATTCCTTCTCCAGACAACCCTATTAGCACTCCTGAAAGGAGACCCAATTGCTTACCTCTGGAAGCAGTCAGGGGAAAATTTTCTCTGCACCAATCAGCCTGGCTTACAATAACTTCAGATACCTGGGTGCAAAAAATTATCACCAGAGGTTACCAAATTCCATTCAATCTCTTTCCAAGACTTCAAAACCAAATCCCAGATGTTTCACTCAGTCAGAGGGCTCTAGCAGCAGTAGGAATACAAAAGCTGCTTCTAAAAAGAGTCATCCAAGAAGTCCCACCAGACCAAATAAGATCCAGATTTTACTCAAGATTCTTTTTAGTGCCAAAAAAAGACAGGGGACTGGTTGCCAATTTTGGATCAAAGCCTATTGAACAAATATGTGCAACAGACAAAATTCCGGATGGTCACAGTTCAGTCCATCCTTCACTTTCTGGAGAAGGACAATTGGATGTGCTCTATAGATCCTTCAGGATGCATATTACCACATAAAGATGGACAAATGCTCCGGAAGATATCTCTGCTTCCAGCTAAGAGTCAGACATTACCAATTTCGAGCACTGCCATTCGGTTACACCACAGCCCCCAGGGTGTTCACTAAATGCATGGCAGTCGTAGCAGCTCGCTTGAGACTGCCAGGATTCAGAGTGTTTGCACGACTGGCTCTTCACTGCCCTCTCCAGGCATCTACTGCTTTATGCCACAGACTTTATGCTGCACCTTGCCAAGACACGAGGCATTTCAATAAACAAGGAAAAATCACAAATGACTCCTATGCAAGATCTAGAATTCATTGGAGCGAGACTAAATACAATTTCCTGTATAACCTCCCTTCCCCTCCCACAGGCTAATGAAGCTAAGGTCACAAGTTCAAGCCAACATTTTCCAAAACAAAGCTCCTGCTCGCCTGGTACTTCAAACTCTGGGGACCATGGCAGCAACTATAACCTTAGTACCTCTAGCAAGGTATCATATGAGGCTGCTTCAATGGCTCTTGGCGTCAGAATGGCCGATTCTAACCCATCCAATGTCCCACCCAATCCTGATAACAAATCACTGCAAAAAGGAATTATCTTGGTGGATGAAGCCAGAAGAAAATCTATGGGGCTGCACTTTTTCTCCCCCTTTACCAAAGCTACAGTGATCACGGACGCTTCCCAGATGGGGTGGTGGTGGGGAATTATCTGGGAGAGACTCTTCAAGGCACTTGGTCACCGCAAGAGGCCAACTTGCATATCAATGTCCTAGAATTGAGGACAGTGCTTTTAGTGTTGCAAGCGTTCCAGTCTAGCCTTCCTTCTGGGACAATTGCAATACAATCAGACATGTCGGTAGTCTGGTATAGCAACAAACAAGGAGGAACCAGATCTTACCCACTATGTCGGAAAGTCCTAAGAATTTGGCAATAGGCTATTGCTTCCAACCGCTTTCTGGTAGCAACGCATATCCTGGGGATATCCAACCTGACTGCGGACAAGTTGAGCAGATTCATCCTCCTGCCTCACAAGTGGTCTCACAACCACAACATAGCGATGAAGATATCTTGTAGTTGGGCCAGCCATGCTACGACCTGATTGCCTCTCAAACAACAAATGCAGTAGCTACTCTGCCGTAATTCCCACTCACGGGGAGTCCCCGAGAGATGCAGTTCTCCTCAACTGGCCCCCGGGACTCCTTTATGCCTTTCCTCCTGTTCCACTGATTCCCCAATTTTTGAGGAAAGCCCAAAGGTTGAGAAAGTAATTCTCATTGCACCCTATTGGCCCTGCCAAGTCTGGTTCCCTTTTCTTTGGCTTCATCTGGTTCACCATCCTTGGATTCTGGACCCGGTTCCGGACCTGCTGCCTCACCCTCAGGGCTTGGTGCATCCCAGTCTCCAAAATCTCAAGCTGATGGCTTGGTATCTCCAAATCCAGTAATTGCCAGGCAAAATAAATTATCCTCTTCAGTAGAAAGAATTCTTCTGGCTTCCTATAAACTGTCCACCAGGAAACTTTACCAAAGCAAATGGAAAAGATTTTTGATTTGAGCCTGTATAAACAACATAGACCCCATTCTCAGCACCAGTTGATAAGGTCCTGGAATATTTAGCGACCTTATTTGAATTGGGAGCCTCTACTTCCACAATTAAGGTTCATTTAGCCGCTATTTACAATTTTCATGATGTCTTGTTTATGCCAAATATTTCTTAAAGGCGCTTTACATATAAACCCCCCCCCATTCAAAGATCCAGCAGCGCCATGGGATTTGACCTTAGTCTTAAAAAGCCTAGTTCGACAGCCATTTGAGCCAGCAGCTACTTGCAACATCAAGTTTTTGTCTTGGAAAACCATCTTCCTAGTAGCTATCACATCTGCTAGAATAATTTCCAAGGGTTTGCTATCAAATTTTCGAATGTAACTCCATCGACTGCACTTTTGTCAAACACTGGAAATCGAAAACGGTAATGACGAACTCCAAAAGCTAACCTAGGAATGGATTTTAACATGGGTCGAGACAGGGGAGAAGTTTGTAGTTTGGCAATAGCAGTGAACACCTATCTCCGCCTATGTTAAAACCCGTTCCTAGGTTGCTTTTGGAGTTCGACATTACCGTTTTTGATTTTTCGTGTTCGACAAAAGTGCAGTCGACGGAGTTACATCCGAAAATTTGATAATAAACCATTTTCAAGTTACAAGCTTTATGCATGAAACATCTTTATATCATTTTTCGCAAGGAGAGAGTCTCGCTAAGAACCAACTTGTCCTTCCTCCCCAAAGTGGTATCAGAATCTAATATTAGCCAGTCTATAGACCTGCCAGTTTTCTTTCCAAATTTTTCAAACAAAGGTGAATACTATTTACTTATGCCGGATGTCCACAGACAATTATGTTTTTACTTGGACAGAACAAAATCTTCTATAAAATCAGACTAGTTATTTCTATCCCTCTCAGGCCCCAGACTGGGCAAACCTGTTTCAAAGGTTACCTTATCAAAATGGCTTAGAGACTGTGTTACCTTTGTCTACAATCAAAATAAACTCAAACTGCCTACTACGGTTAGGGTGCATTCTACCAGATCTGTTTTCACTTCAGCGGTCTTTCATTCCAAGGCCTCTATGGAAAAAATATGTGCAGCTGCAACATGGGCTACTCCTCATACCTTTTAAGCTCACTACAAATTAGACACGGTCTCCAGAGGAATAGCATTCTTTAGCTCTAGGGTACTTAGGAACATCCTTCCATAGGGCCGCTCAGGTTCTAAAGTAGCTGGGGACTCTGTATCATCAGTCAAGAATGTCCCGTCAGTCAAGAATGAATTAAGATTGACATCATAACAATATTAGATAAAGAAGTTATGTCCTTACCATAATGTTCCATCTGTGCTGTCGATCTTCATTCATTATTGACATCCCACCCTCCTGCCCCCTCCAAGCGACTTCTGGAGGATCTGACCTAGTCCTGGGATGTTACATGGTTATACCTTAGACAAGGCTTCTGTATTTTCTCTACTCCACTGCAAATTCAATCTGTGGTAATGGGAAGAGGGGCGATGGGGGTAGAGTCTTAGCTCGAGAGTTTTTGGCTGGCACCAGCTATGTATAACGGCAGAGTCAGTTCCGAGAGGTCAGAACCAAACTATTCAGTCACTAATGAATGAAGATCGACAACACAGACGGAATGTTATGGTAAGGACACAACTTATTTTTTGCTTACATTGCATTATACTAAGTTCCAGTCAAACACGGAGTAGTTACATTTCTAGTCACATTTATACACAAACAGTAGTTAAATTTCTGTCTACATTCATACACAAACAGTAGTTACATTTATACAAATACATTCTAGGATTTTACAAAGGTGGACGGTACTAAAGAGAAAGCACATGTGCAACTTAGTGGACTGTATAGAAGCAGTTATGTATAAAAAAAATTTATCATTTCAGTAACAGGTTGAAAATATTATGTTTAAGGAGAGTATTTGGATAGTATTGTACAGTGACAAGAGGTTAGACAGCAGCAGTTGCATTGCAAACATAAGTGTCATTGCCTGAATCAGTGTCCAGGATCATCCAAGGTTTTCCAGAGATGGTGTGACTTATAATAAACGTCCGCATCTGATGAAGTTACTCAAATGAAAACGTATTAATTCAGTCTTGGAAAACATTAATGTATTGTCTCTTTCTGTGAATAAAATCTTGGCGTTGGATTTCAGCGGCTGATTTCAGTTTCCTGGGTACCTTGGACTTTTTTCTAAGTTATATTTGGTGCCTTTGGCATCTTTATTAATTGTATAGTGAAAAAGTTTTAACCCTGTGATAAACATGTATAGGACCAGGATTGGTTAAGATGTTGTTTAAGCAGTGGTTTAAAATTGCTGAGTTTGTCAGAGTTTTATTTGCATGGGGATACTACTCCAGAGTTTAGTAATGCAGAAGGAGTATAGCAAGCCTCCTGCAACATTACCTGACTTATTTTAAGTAATAAGAGTTTGTTACTATAATAGAGGTCCCTTGCTGGACAGTAGGGCAGTAATAAGTTTTGTAGTGCAGGCCATTTTTCTGGAAGATGAATGAGTTTGCGTGATATAGTCACTTGTGAATATGACAGTTATGCAGTTCAAACCAGTTTAATTGCTTTAAGATAAAGACAATGTTGGGTCCTATGAGGAAGATTGTGGCAAATTTAGCTATTTTATTGTAGCAGGAGGCAAGTTTCCTTCTTTGAGTATTATATCTGTTAGGACAGGAGTGAGAGTCAGCAGTAAGAAAGTGGTAGAGTTTTTCTTGCAGTACCTGTAAGGAATCAATTGATCCTATAAAGGGAACCTAATTTATGGTGTGTACATTTAAAGGTGTGCAGTATATGGTGGTCATATTTGAGACAGTCATCTATTATAATGCCTAGAAGTTTACTAAGAGTTACAGTTTCAATAGCAGTATTATTTGTAGACTTTATGGTAAAAGATTGCTTTTGATTTTGGTAACTTTTTGAGGTGGAAAGCATTAAATTAGTTTTCTTGGGGTTGAGTAGGAGGTCTGATTCTTTCAGCTAGGTTTCTACAGAGGAGAAATATGTTTGGGTAAGGTCTTGGTGCATAATTATTGTCGAGGCCACACACACTAATGATGAGTCATCTGCATACTGAACTAAACTTGCACGGTGAGTGGGGATGTGGAGAATTACTTCTGTCTACCATACTTGTGAACTGGTAAAACAAATTAATCAAAATGCTGATAAGACCACTAGTGTGTGATATTATGCCACCACTATCACAAGAAGTAACATTCCTAATCCTGACCAGTGTGCCGTACAGAAGATTTTCCCGGAATTCCCCAGAATGAAGAAAACAAATTACCTTGCTACTTCCTAGACCCAACCTTATGCAAGAAGACCACTGCTATGAAACTCCAGCCTTTCATCGTCGGAATTTTCAAAGGATGACCTATAAATAAATACAGGACCAATGGGCTGTTCCCCTACCCAACAACTTTAAGCATCACAGGAGGTAGCCATCTGGGCTTATACCATTAACTCCTCAAAGACTCAAGTTTATTCCTTTTTTATTTATCTATTTTTTAATTTTGTTTTTTAATCTTTGAAATATTTTCCTGTAAAATAAACCAAACCAGTCAGAGGAGGAAAAGAAAGGGGAAACAAAGAATGCAGGATGGAAATGGAAACAAAGAATGCAGGATGGAAATGGAAACCAAATTATACAGAAAAGACACACACTGTTCCACAGACTCTGTAAAATATGCATATCATCAACCCACTGTAGCATCTACTTGTGTCAAATAATGTTATTCAAAAATTTTCAGAGCCCTGCAAGCAATAATTAAATGCAAGAAAGCTAGGGGTGCCCCAATAAAACAAAATCAGTATCATATCCATTTCCATCCTGCAAAAAAATGGAATCAGCTCTACTGAAAATGGACATGTATCCAGTTAGAAAATAAATAAATATCCCTTAAATGCTAGCCACATAACTTCCCAATGTTCTCCATAAAATAGCCATTCTGGATTCTTTTCAATCCTATGCATAACTTCCTTCACAGAATAAGGTTTTAAAAACTGATCTCAGTGAGCCATCTCTTGGGGAAGGGATGACCAATTTTACGCACTACTGATGCACTTTTTGGCAACTGCCAAAAAAAAAACAACAGACCAAGAGGTAGGGATCTCACAAAGTGCAATCCCTAAAAAGCCTTGAAATGTCAACTTAAACTCGGAACTTCATACTGTGTGACATCTCCTTCTACCCCCCCCCCCCCAGTCAAGGGGCAAAAACAAGATTTAGTCACCACATTTGTCAGATGCACACTTCCAAGACTGCATCTGGAAATCTCATTCCCAATAACAATATTCATTCAACCCTAAAGGAAAGTGGGCAAAATTGCTCTCTTACTGAGCATCAATACTTATCTGTACCCAGTGTCACCTAAGAATATAAATTTACTTCTGGGGTACATCAAGCATCCAAAGACTATTATTATATAAGTCTGCCACATACCATTAGCCTGTGAAGCCATGCCTCCATTATCATAGGCTCCAAAGCAAAGTGGGTGCTGGCTTTAGAGAAGTTCACTACTTCATCATCTGCAATCAGATGTATCCCTCCCAGTAATAAATCATTACCTTGCCCATCTCTTAGACATGGAGTCTGCCAGACCCTTCACTCATGTTCCTTCTTTACCACTCACTTCTGTCTTAACAAAACCCTGGTCTATTTTCCCATGTTGGCACTCTGCCTTGCCATTCCTGTGCAAACACACACACAAAAAAAATAATTTGGTAATGCTGACAGATATAATGTGTTTGCTTACTTCAGTCAAACACTTTCCAATAAAGTATTCTGTCAGCACTTTTGCTGTCTGAAGTATTTAAAAATATTCTGCCCATTCCTCATCCCCCAACCAGTTCCTTCTTTAGGGCTGTCTGCCAAAATGAGCTGCATTTTTATGGCATCTTCAAAAGTCCTCTCGCCCTTAATCCTGTCCCTCACATATTATCTTTCTGTAAGCCTTTCTAATAATCTCCCTCACATGCCTTTTCAGCAATGCTGGTTGCCTTTTGTTTTCACGTCTCATTATCCTAATTCTTGAGTTTCTGCCACCCTTGCATACGGTTTTACTCCATATTTCTTGCCTGACTCAACCCTAACTTCCCGCAATCCCAGATTTCAGTTCTTTAAACCTATTATAGTGACAGGATCACCACTTGCCAGCAGCTCTCTCACCTCAACAAACAAAACAGTTCTGCATTAGTTAAGACAAAAATTATGCTATTACCATATTCTGATTGGGGATCTCAGTTAATATAATCTTCTATGGAAATGCATACTATCTTCCTCAATCTCCTGATCCTGTAAATGGGCACATCCCTAGCTTACTTTTATAAGATTTAACATCTTCAATAAATATGGTTCTGTTCTTTTTTGACACAGACTAACTCTGCTCCTGAAACAGTTATTCCTATTAATTTTTAATCTGTTGATATGCTCACTGCGGACATCTACCAGAGCCATCCTGCTTCTTCATCTAAAGACCAGCACTGTCAGTCTCCCCCCCCCTCCTTTTTACCTTTCCTCATCATCATCATAATCATCAATCTCTTTGACAGTTCATATGATCCAATCCTACTAATCATAGCCTGATAAACCAAGGTGCTAGAAAGGTGACAGAAACATAGCCTCAATTTAAGGACAATGTACAGACACTCTGCACTGTTGAACAGTCTCTGTTACCATGCCTAACACTGCACTAAAGACCCAGGAGCAAAGAAATATCATGGTAGGAGTGAACCTATTCCTAAGTCAGGGTACAGTTAGGGTTCATAAACTTTAACTGCTTCAGTCTTTGATGTAAGTCAAGAGTGTTCTTCTCTTTCCTCCTGCTGGATGGAAAGAGATAAGCGAAGCCTGTTACACTAGACACTGTATTTTCATACAAACCTGTATGAAAATACACCCATAATCCCTACATAACAGCACTTAATTCAGGAGCTGCATTTCTAGGATTCCCCAGATTGTGTTCCTGTGGCAGGATTCTGCCAACAAGCCCCAGAATGAACTAGCTAATAGCAGTTACTCACTCCCATCTGTGCTTAGATGGCTCCTCCAGTAATCAAGCTACTACACAGATCATGGCCATCTGGAGCGCAATCAAGGTCAACTCCTCCATGCTGCAGAGCCAGCCTGAATATCCAAAAATTTACACACTAACATAAGCAGCATTATTTTGTTCTGTGACGAGTACAAACTCCACACTGATGCTAAACACATTATTACTAAGGAACTGTATTTTAACTTTAATTTTTCTGAAACTCAAAGAATGGATCTATTTAGAGGTTTTCTGCTGAATGAACTGTCTGGCAAATATAAATCACAGCAAATTCATGAACACCTGACAAATTCATCCATTTATGTGGAAGACAATCTAGATGATGTTCTTCTTCTTTCGGCTTTTCCCGGTTAGGGGTCACCACAGCCGGTCCGCTAATGATTGGCAGTAGATTTTTACTGTGCCGAGATGCCAGCTCGACGCCCAACCTTCAATGAAGGCACCTCCATTTATGTATGTCTTTCGAATGACACTCGACCACGGGGAAGACATGCAGACTCCACAGAGAAGGCGCTCCAGCTGAGAAGGAAGACAATCTAGATACTTTGCCCCATACAGACTGAAATTAAAACAGTAGCCAAAGTTAAAACTCTGCTAATGCCAAAGTGTCAGATGACTGCATTTTATCAACACTGCACAGGACTGAACAGTTCACAAAGTAATAAAATGAGGAAAACAATGGGCAAATCACTCACTGGGTGCTAGACCATACGGGTACTATAATCATAACACATTCTACTTGATAATGCTAAACCAACAAGAACAAAGTTACAAAATGTTGCTAGCATAGTCAATACGTCCACAAAGAAGCCAACAAGTTAAGACTAGGAGGCCCGGGGAGAAAGGCTCCAGATGCATGTCTTTGTGATGCTGCCTTGTATCATTCTCCATTGAGAGGAGACATCTATGGTCACGACTGCTGTTTGTGGGTATGTTACTGAAGTGGAAGTCATCCAAGTGATGTGTGGCCTTCAAACCCTCATGAGATGAATCTTGATGTGTAAAGGGTGAAATCTCAGACCACTGAACTGTTAGCATTCTCATGTGGTAGTGACCCATCAGAATAATTAGAATTGAGGAAGCTACAAGTCATAACAGATGGAGGACTAGTCACACTGGAGGGTAGAGATGATGTATAAGCTGTGTGACCATTTGAGACAAAGATAAAACTCTGTGTTGTGGAAGAATGACAATTTGCAGAGTTGTGTTGAGGTGGCATCAGATAAACTCTGTTTGTTGGGTTGCAAGCAAATGACGTGTAGAAATTCACTGTTATACCTACACATCCAGTAAACAATTGAGAAGATCTAAAGGTCCAAATGATGTAACAATAGATGCCTGGATGTAGGAGTTAGGATCTAATCATCTAGGTAGGGGAAGAAAACTTGTATTCCAAGCAAACGTAAGTGTGTTGCTACCACTGCATTATCTTGGTGAACATGCTGGGGGCTGTGGTGAGCACAAAAGGCAAGGCTCTGAACTAGTAATGACTGGCACCCAGTCAGAAATGGAGGAATCTCCTGGAGTGCTTCACTATTTTCACATGACAGTAAGCATCCTGGAGACCTACTGAGCAAATCCAATCATCCTTCTTCAGAAGGGGCAATATGGACTGAAATGTGACCGAACGGAATTTTGTCTGCTTTACAAACTGGTTGAGATAACAGAGATATAAAATTGGTCCCCCATTTTCTTTGGCACTCAAAAGAACCTTAAGTAGACTCTGGATCATAATTGGTCTGGGGGGACCAACTGGGTGACTTTTTTCTAGCAGCTTGGAAATTTCTACTGCTGTTGCTGGTTCCTGTTGAATGGGTGGAATATTGGTAATCACTTATGGATGGCTAAAAAAAGGGAATGCAACAGCCCCTGGAAATTATATTTAGTGCCCATGTCTTTTGTTATGTTTTGCCAGACTTTGGGGGTTAGAGATAAGTGCCTCCAGACTGCCTCTAGAATGCAGCAGTCGAGCAACCCTTCAGGGACGCTGATAGGGCCTCTTGGTAAAGGGGCAGCAGAAGCCCTGGTTATGCTATCTGCCTCAGCCTCTAGGGTGATGTTCACGGAAATTTCCTCCACCTCTGTCCTGTGGAGGTCTATCACCAGCAGAATCCTGGTAACAACTCTGACTTGCAAAACCACATATTTTTTCCCAGCTTTCTGATTCCTAGAATAGGATCTAAACTGAAGTCTACTGCAGAGAAAGTCTTACCATCCTGCTGGCTCTTGGTCAATGTGTCTTTTACTTTGGGGCCAAAAAGTATAGAGCTATCATATGGGGTGCTGATAAAAGATGTCTTGAAGCCTTCCGTGAAATCACAAAGACATATACAAGCATGCTGTCTTAAAGTAAGCTATGTGCCTGCCACTCTGGCTGAGTCATCAGCTGCATTAGAAATGAGACACATGGCTACGTAAAAAATTATACTCAGAGTAGAAAGCTGAGAGTCCACAGTCTTTTAGACATCCTCAGGCAAAATTCCAGAAAGAGACTTGGAAATTTCCTTAGCCAAGTCCCTCTGAAATCTGATGACATGAACTAAATAATTCAGTGACCCGACTGCAAAAGTCTCTGATGAGTATGTCCATTTCCTGAAACTGTCCAAGGCCCTAGACTCCCTGTTAGGGGGATGGACAGAGGAACCCTGTTCAGACAATTCCTTTTTTGTGACCGCTACCTAGTACCAACCTATAAACCTATAAGTAAATAGTGTGGGAAGAAATAGCCAGGGAATTGTTATGGCTAGGCTTGTATGGGCCCTAGGGCCGATAGACTAGTACCAACCTATGAACTACAGCCATGGTATCCACTGGCGGACCTTTACTACAATGTCTCCTGTCCTTTGGAGCTGCTAAAATACTATCCTGTGTCTTAGGTTTGGCATCCACCACATTAGGGTCCTTCCAAGCTTGCTGTGCCATGAGGTCGACAAGTGAATAATGGGTGGTATCACCCAGGATGATGTTGAGCTGGGACAGAAGGCTTCCAAAAATACAAAGTTGTCTGGTGAGGGATCTTTGATGGACCTTTCCCCTCTCTGTTTCAGGAGTACAAGGACATCTTCTGAGTAGGACCTGGGTGAGCCATTGCCTTCATCTAAGTTTGTATCCTCCATGAAAAACTCTGGAGAGGAGTCTATGTGCTTTCACAGGCTTGTCTGTTTCTTAGGAACTGATTCTGTTGGGAGGAGGACAGATGGTTCAGAACCAGACTGTGAGCTGACAAAGTTCCTTTCCATGAGGGGAAGAGACCTCTTACCACCAAATTGTTAGATCGAGCTTGAAGTGTCCCAGTACTAAAAGGAAACGCACACGACTAGCATTCTGTATTCAAATGGGCGGAGCCCAGACAATACTCACAAAGTGTGAGGATCTTGAGGGGGAAGCTTGTGGCCGCATTCAGAAAAAAATTTTAAACCTTGCTGCACAGCCATTATCACTGAACAGTATTCAAACCACCGAAAACACACACACACACACACACATATATATATATATATATATATATATATATACATACATATACATACATATACATATATTAAAACAAAGATCCAAGGCACTAAAGCTTGGTACTGGAACGTATGTATACAAGACAAAAATCAAAGTACCAAACTCACCACAGCACTAAATGAAGAACTTTAATAAAATGCGTATAACACGATACATATGCATAAAACAGGATAATTGATTTTGAGTAAAACTCTTCTTCAGATCTAGCTATTCAAAATTCTAAAATGACTTAAAAACTGTCTTGCACCAATCAATTACATTTGAGATATAAATAAGTTGTGACATTCATCATGAACAATATTGGTCGGATTAAAATGACTCATACTCACACGGTGTGTCAAACGAAATAACTTCCTGACTGTACATACTTTCAACCCTACTGGCTGAATAGACTTCCAATATCCAATTAATGGCACACAAACTCAGTAGTCATTGGTGTCTAAAAGCGACATAAACCAATTGATGCTTAAAACGTACTGCATGCTCATTCAACATAAATTTCATATTCATGACATTTAGCATCTGACCAAAGCTATCTTCCTGGTTAGACAAGGGCACGTATTACCAGGCAATATAAAACATTTACTTCCCAATCAGATCCCCAAGCTCCCATCTCCATTATAAAGACTCTCAACAAAACAAACACAGCCAAAATATTCTACATGTGCCATAAAGCACTCCACCAACCAGAACAGAGATCCATGGCAGCCTAAACATGCCAAAACCAATTTATAAATAGATGAGCAGGACCATACCAAAGAATTATATAAAATAAATGCCAACACATAATGAAATGTCAAAACTTATAAATCCAAACAAATGATACTATAATAACTCTCATGCATACAATTATAGCAAAATTGGCCATTATATTGAGTTGCCAATGAAGCGTATTTATTAATTTCACTTGCAATCTCATTGGTAGCAAAAAGTACAGTTGTGTACACTTACCATAAATGTAGATGTTCGAGTGTATTCACTGTTGCAGTCATCACCTGTGGGTTATTCCTGCTGTGGTAGCCCTCGGCCGGTCCGCATACCAGAATCAATGTTTTTCTGTGTCAGCTGCTGTCGCCTGCAAATTGATGTCAGGTCGTCAGTGCTATAAAGCAAGGCACCTTACTCCATTACATCAGTTTTTCTTGCCCTAACCAAACAGAAGCCTCAGGAGATAAGACACAGAAGACATGGTGGTGAACAACCACCCCAAGAAGCTTATGTCTCTCAAAGAAAAGAAGATATAAGGGGGAAGGAGGGAGGGAAACCAGGATTGCAACAGTGAATACACTCGAACATCTACATTTATGGCGAGTGTACACAACTGTACTATGTTCGTAGCGTTTCACTGTTGCAGTCATCACCTGTGGGAAGATTCCCAAAGCTGAAGAGAGGGGTGGTAGGAAAGTGAAGAGACCTAGGCAGGGGTAAGGAGGCCCTGCAGTACTGCAGATGTAAACCCTGCCCTAGCCTTGGAGAAAAGAGGAAGGTGACCAGGCTTAGTGAATGTATGGACAGAGGTCCATGTGGCAGCTTCCAAGATGTCCCTGGTGGCGACTCCTCTGAGGAATGCTGTGGAAGTGGAGGCTGCCTAGTGGAATGGGTGCAAACAGACTTAGGGATAGGTTTCCCATGAAAACTGTAGCAGAAATGGATAGAGTGTGCTATCCATTTAGAGACAGTCTGCTTGGAGATGGGCTTTCCCTCTGCCCCCAAGGCAAAACTGACAGGAAGTTGGTTTGTTTTTCTGAAGGGTTTAGTACGGTCCAGGGAGTCTGAGCTGCCTGTGTACGTCCAGGGAGTGCAGAATTATTTCCCCTCATTTTGAGGGTTGGGGAAGAAGATAGGCAGATGAATGGCCTGGTTGAGAGTCACATTAGGTATCACTTTGGGCATAAAGGAGGGGTTATTCCTAAGGGCCACCCTGTCTGCATGGAAAATGATGAAGGGCTCAATGGCCATCAGTGCGTGCAGTTCAGAAACTCTTCTGGCTGAAGTGATGGCCAGCTAAAAGACAGTCTTCCAAAAGAGGAATTTCAGTTCTGCTGAAGCAGCAGGTTCAAAGGGGGGGGGGGGTAGGGTCAGTTTTTCCAGAATAAAATTAAGGTCCCAGGCTGGTGTGGAAGGCCTTCTGGGAGGCCTAATGTTAGAAGCCCCTCTTAGAAATTTCTTAATTAAAGGGTGAGAGAACAAAGGCTGGTCTGTGTTAAACTGAGCAGAAATGGCTGAAGCATGAATCTTATCCGAAGAGAAGGAGAGACCACTATTCAGTAACTCTGCTAGATATTCCAGAATGAGAGGGAACAGCAGGTAGGGATGAACTGGCCCCTCTGGCTTGGCACCAGGAGCAGAATCGTTCCCATTTTCTTGTGTAAGATCTTCTGGTGCTTGGCTTTCTGGCCTCTGTGAGAATGTCCAGCACCTGCTTACTTAGCAGGGACCCTTCACTTACCTTGGGAGTAACAGCCATGCTGATATAGCTTGAGAGTCTGCAGGTCTGGGTGAGGCATTTCCCCCTTGCTTGAGTCAAGAGGTTTGGGATCTGTGGAAGCTGCCAGGGTGCATGAGATGTGAGGCTGCGCAGAAGGGGGTACCAATGTTGCCTGGATCAATCTGGAGCAATGAGGATGGCCTTGGGTCCCTCCTCCCTGATCTTTATGAGTACCTTGGGAACAAGAGGAAGAGAGGGAGAGGCGTATACAAAGAGGAAGTTCCAAGAGAAGTTTAAGGCATCCACCTTCCATGCTAGGTGGTGAAATTCCCTGGTGCAAAATTTCTTTAGCTGATGGCTGAGGTGAGAAGCAAATAGGTCTACCTCTGAGTTTCCCCACACTTGAATGTCTCTGCGGAAGATTTTTCCATGTAGCTGCCATTTGTGGGGATTCACAATGTGTCTGCTTAAGTGGTCTGTCAGGGTTTTCTTGATTCCTGGGAGGTATTGGACTATAAGGTGTAATCCCATGGATGAGGCAGTCAGCCAGAGGTTCATGGCTAGCCTGCACAGTGGGTAAGATTGAGTCCCTCCCTGTTTGTTGATGTACCACATTACTGTAGTATTGTCTGTTCTGACAAGGAGAACCCCTGGCCTGAGATGAGGATGGACAGGATGTCAGAGCCTTATGTACTGCAAGCATAGGTGTGGGGCATCCCAAAGGCCCTGGGTGCACCTGCCCCCTAGGTGGGCGCCCCAGGCAACTTCTGAAGCATCGGTGGTAAGGGTCTGGCCTGTTGGGTGGTGGATGAAGGGAGACCCTGGTTCTTGGCACATGCCTCTGCCCACCAGAGCAACTCTGCCCTTATACAGGGGATCAGAGGAAGGTAGGTTTCCAGAGGTTGGGAATGCTGGCAACCAAAGGTTCTGAAAAATGAATCATCAAGGCGCTGCTTACTGTGATGGATCTGAAGTCTTATAAGACACTAAGGTCTTGCTGGCTGGATTCTGCTGAAATCAAAGTCTAGTTATCATTGCATTCACAGTCTGTTGTCCACAGAAACTTACAGAATATACACTAATGCAGCACCAAACTGTCACTTATACACTGATGCAGTAATTAATAAATAGCTTTTATAACAAACCACATGTACTACTGTTGCAGCTTTAGTTACATTGTACCACTTTACTTCTCGATCAGCATATAAGATAACTTTCCTGTACAAAATACTTCTCCTAACAATTTAATTTGCTATAGTCACTTTATAGTGGTTTTACATTCGGTTTTTCTCCTTGGTATTCTATTTTGGTTTTTGTATGAAAACATCTGTTTGCTGGTGTCTGCAGAAAAATATGTTTTCATCCTGCAGAGAAACAATGCTGATCTTGTGAAAATGCTGACTTGATGAAAGCATATCCCTTCAAACTTCCCTGCTTAAGAGTGTCATATGATAGAAACACGTACAGATTGTTTTCCTGTTGTCCATTCTTTACATCCTGTTTTTTACATTTTTGCCAAGTCTGTAAGAGGCCAGCTTTCTTGCTGACAGTGTAAAATGCATACATTCTTGCAAATTTTGTAAGAAAACATGTCCTTTAAGCAAATTCCTTATTTTCCAAGCCATAGCCATTTAGTATGGATGCTAATCACATATTTCTAAACTCTATTTCTACATTTAAGCAGGCTTCATTTCATACCTTATTTATTTTGCGTATTTGCAACAGAATTACTTTCAATCTTTTATTCACTGTTAAATACACTCAAACAATTCTCCTCTTTTTACTTTTTAAAACAATTTATTAAGAAACAAACCCTTTACAAGTCAAAATGCATTTTTACATAGTTAATACAATGATATCACAAAACTGAATGTATCTAAACTTTTTTTTGCAGACCATTTTGTGAAAATATTTTATCAGTTATGAACGGTCTGCTTTAGTTTTATTTTTTAAATTGATTAATTTATTCTTTTGCAAACACAGAATCCAATTTATGACTTAGAACTTTTTTATTAACTCTTTGCAGCTGCTGAATTAACTGTTTATTTTTATTAATCATTCTATACCAAAAGATTTGAGATGGACTAATATCTATAAGAGACAAGAACTATGTGCTACTGCAAATGTCATTTTAACTATAACATTTTGGTCATATCTCTGAACTGCCCATTAACTTTGACAGTGAAATGAACTAAAGAATGCTGTTTACATATTAGTCCATTAGCTGTACGAGTACAATATTTTAATATCATTTTCCTTTAACTGGGGTAACCAATACTGGTACTGATAAAATGATGGTGCAAAAAACAGTGATAAAGCTACAACTAGTAATACAATTACAACTTGAAAAATTACTTTTGAACTTGTTACTTTACAATGTGTCCTATACACTATATATCTACACAGACTGCTACTCGTGCATTTTAATCTAGTAGGTACCCTGGACCCATTTTTTTAAACATGGATATTCACACATATTCGTTGCTAGACATTAATTTTATTTACAATGATTTTTTTGTATTTGTACATACAAAGACTGCAAAGTACATTTAGTCTAATCTTACAAATTTAGTAACATTAACATCAAGCAAAATCTTGAAAAATTCCTATGTCCCTTTAAAAGTATCTAGTGGAATTGCTACCACAGGCAACTACATACCCAGCAATTGAAAACATTCATGCTTTTTGCATGCCAACATTGTCTTGCCAAAAACGTATTAAAAAATAGTGACCAGTATTGCTCATTTTTTTTTTTACATACTCTCTTGTATAGATTTACTAAAACAATGTTAAACCATCTCTTGTATAGGTTTACATTTTAACAGGTTATAAATACAATTTAATACTAAACAGTACAATATCAACTAGCATGATAGCTATTAACAGCTTGTAAAATATCTTATCCTATCAGGTTTAATCTGTTTACCAGTATTTCTAATGCACTAATACCCGTTTTCCCCTCCCCCAAAAGAGTATTGTCAAGAAAGGAATGAGATATTATTTTGTCCTGTATCTTTATTTTAGACCCTTTTGCAATACTGCTCACACAGTCAGTGTGAAACTGAGAAAGTACCCCTCCCCTTGTAGTACTGCAGTATTGTTTATTTGCTTTATGCTGTGAGAATAGAATGTATGCCAGCCCAACACTTTGGTTATACATTTGCTTTATTAGGTTACTAACAAATTATGGACCTTTGTTTGATTTGATAATTTTTTGGCTGTTTTCAATGACAGAATATATTTTTTCTGTTGCCTTTGCTGTCTACTACTACTACTAGTTATTTGTACCCTCCTGCATAACTGACTTGAGCTGGATGTATATTATGGCCCATCTGCTGGCTGTATTTGATGTAACGGACGCTTTTTACTTTTAACATTTACCTACAAACAGATTATCAGTGACATATAGGCACAATTGTGATATTTTATTGCAATAACCAAATAGTGTTGCATGTGAACATTTAACAATTATGTTTTAATAACATAATGTTTTAGAAAAACTCAAGCTACCTGTCTGGCAATCAGTCTTTTTTTACCTCATCTGCTCAATATTTCCTTTAACTATTCATCCAGTCTGGGAAGGTCTGAGCTCACATTTTAGACTCTGTAGACTTATAGTTAACCCTTTTAGCATTTTTCTTTAATTATCTGTTAATACACTTGCAATTTGATATTAGAATGCAGTTGTAAAACACTATTTAGTATTATATTAATGATTTGCATAACTATGCATTCAAGCTATATAAACAGACATTATTTTACAATTAGCTTACATATTTTTTTAACTTGGATTTCAGTATTTTTTTTATTTAATTGCAATATTGCTTGACTAATACCATCTGTGATTTTATTTCTTTTTAAAATTCAGAACTTTAACTCTCTGATGTGGTGTTACTATACAATTATAAAAAAAATGTAAATAAAAACCCAAAATAGATATTGGCTTAACTAACACGTTTACATTTACATGATTTACATTTGTCTGCCTTCTTTCTTGTGCATTATAAACAGATGTACTTTATATGAAAAGAAAATACATGCATGTCAGTCTTGTGACTTCAGATTTTTACTGTTATGCACTTGTTTACCTTTTGACTATGCTACAAGAATGGCAGTCATGTGCTCTACTTTACTGTTGTGGTGATAAATAACTGGCTTTAATTGAATGAACGTTTTAAAACATGTGAGAATGATTTGTTCATACATCAGATCCTACCATGTATGCTTAACCATTTTCAAAACACAAACATATTATAAAATACATCTCTTTTGTACAGATCAGCTGTAGTTCCCTGCACTTTTGCAATGTTTTCTTAAGCTCAGCTGTTGTATGCAGGAAGTCAGTCTGTGTCAGTTCAGCTAATTTATTTTCTTTATCCTGTAAATGCTGTTCAACAGTTTTTTGTAATGCTGCACAGTCTTTCTGACATTTTTCAGTAACCTGTTCTGCTGAATCTAAAACTCCTATGCAGTTTTGAAAAAATATGTGTATAACTTGTCTAAACTTCTTAAACTCATTGTGTCTGTCTTTTAGATGTTTATTACATTATTTTGTAACAAGATATACTGGAGGTTCTGTCAATTGATTATTTGACTGTTGTTGTAACTCTGAAATTAACCTTTCACATGTGGTGACAGGACATAACTGTTAAAACATCTGAATATAATGTAAGCATATTAACTTTTCCTGGTTCTTAACCATTAAAATGTCTGTCTTTACAGGCTAGCCTTTGAATAATGTCATGCAATACTTTTTTATGACATTGTATACAGAAAGCAGTTTCATATGATTTACACAATACACGTTTGTCATACCCCACATGGTTTTCTTTGAGATACCAGTCAAATATTATTATACATTTGCATAATGCCTTACTATCAACTTGCCCTAATAAGGTTTTACATTTACTATTGTGCTGTGTATACCAACATTGCCATTTACTCCATATTTTATCTGGTTGTTCTGCTACATTAAGAGTAAAGCTTGGCTTACACCTGCTTGAATTTTGTCTAATGGCATCCATACTAAAAATGTGACACAGAAAAAGGTCTTACCACTTAGCAAGAGAACAGGTGATCAGGCTGTTGTTGCAGATGGCTGGAAATTTTTCGGAGTCACTCGAGAAGCTGGTGAAACACAGCAGGCAGCGAACTGCTGTGAAAAGCTGGTGTTCAATTTTCTTGGGAGAATTTATGGCACTGCGACTTTCCTGCACTGCAGGTTCAATCTGGATTCAGATGTCTGAGAAACTTTACTGCTGCAAGCTGCATAGACTGGAGTACTTCTATTTAGGATTTACACATATGTACAAATGTTAGTCACTGCAATTTGACTGAAGTGACCCTCTGCAGACATCACTCCCCTGTGTTCGAAAGCAGGTAGGCTCACCATTGAAAAATTAATTAATAAGATGCTGCTTACTGTGATGGATCCGAAGTCTTCTTAAGACACTAAGGACTTGCTGGCTGGATTCTGCTGAAATCAAGGTCTAGTTATCACTGCATTCACAGTCTGTTGCCCACAGAAACTTACAGAATTATACACTGATGCAGCACCAAACTGTCACTTATACACTGATGCAGTTATTAATAAATAGGTTTTATAACAAACCACACTTACTACTGTTGCAGCTTTACTTACACTGTACCACTTTACTTCTCGATCAGCATAGTAGATAACTTTCCTGTACAAAATACTTCTCCTAACAATTTAATTTGCTATAGTCTTTTTATAGTGGTTTTACATCCTGTTTTTCTCCTTGGTATTTTATTTTGTTTTTTGTATGAAAACATCTGTTTGCAGAAAAATACGTTTTCATCCTGTAGAGAAACAATGCAGGTCTTGTGCAAATGCTGACTTGATGAAAGCATATCCATTCAAACATTCCTGCTTAACAGTGTCATATGATAGAAACACGTACAGATTGTTTTCCTGTTGTCCATTCTTTACATCCTGTTTTTTTACATTTTTGCTAAGTCTGTAAGAGGCCAGCTTTCTTGCTGACAGTGTGAAATGCATACATTCTTGCTAATTTTGTAGGAAAACATGTCCATTAAGCAAATTCCTTATTCTCCAAGCCAAAATCATTTAGTATGGATGCTAATCACATATTGCTAAACTCTATTTCTACATGTAAGCAATCTTTATTTTATACCTTATTTATTTTGCATATTTGTAACAGAATTACTTTCAATCTTTTATTCACTGTTAAATACACTCTAACAGGTTCCTTAGGCAATGGGCAGTCTAGCCAGAGGAATGACAAAGATGCAAGAAGCCATATATCCCAAGGCTTGCAAGAACTTCCTTGCTGCGAGTTAACTTTGGGACACCAGCTGAGTAAAATAAAGAGACTGGAATTTCTGCTTCCCTGGGGTTAGGAAGGCCATTTGGGATGCTGTGCCCAGCAGAGCTCCCAGGAAGATTATACTCCTGGAGGGAGTCTGCTTTGATTTCCTCTCATTGATGGTGAATCCCACGGAAGTAAGAAGGGATTTTACAAAGAGTCCTGCAGGAGCTTTTCTTTGCTCTCTGCTTGGATGAGGCAGTTGTCCAGATAAGGATAAATCTGAATGTTTTTCTGTCTGTACAATGCTATTGCTGGGGCCAGGCATTTGGTAAATACCCTGGGAGCAACAAATAAGCCAAAAGGAAGAGCAGAGAATTGAAAGTGTTATGAGCCTGCTCTGAAACACAGGAATTTTCTGCAGGACTCCCTTATGGGGATGTGGAGGTAGGCATCTTTCAGGTCCAAGGTCACTAACCAGGCATTTCTTTTGTCAGCATAGGCAGCAGCAGCTGCTACAAGGTTAGCATTTTGAATGTGGGGACCACCAGGGAGGTGTTCAGACTGGATAGATCCAGGATGGGGCCTAGGAATAGCCTGGAATAAAAACCTTTGCCTGCTTGATCTATGGGAACAGGTTCTACTGCCCCCTGGGATATGAGGGTTTGGACTTGTTTTAATCCCTCTGCCCACTGATTTGTAGGCAAGTCTGGGTACCCTTTGAAGACTGGGAGTTTGTAGAAATTGAATTTGTATCCCTGAAAAAATGATCATTTTCATTAATGCCTGGGGTTTGTCTACATTTAGTTGCAGAATCCATTTTTGCCCAGCCTCTTCTGTTCTATTTCTACCCCCTCTGATATTTTCTTCAAGAACTTCTAAAATGAGACCCATTGGTAATTGGTTACAGACAGCCAATTTTCTTTGCAGAGGGACAGCCTACCTCTGAGCTTTTGGGTGAAGGGAGGGCAGAGGGGGGAAGGGAGTCATTGAGAGTTTTTGCCAGAGGGATGGCTTAGAACTCCCTGCCTTGGATGCAGATGCGGTCCACTGTTTGTTTCTCTGTTGTCCCTGCTGTTGGGACCTGGGTGGCCTGTCCCTGTGTGGCTTACCTTGCCCCTGTCTGCTAGGGGCAGGAAAGGAACAGTGCTTAGAGGGAAAGTTCCTGCTGATTCTAGGTGGTTGAACTTGAAAGAAATATTTTACGGTTTGCATAGATTTTGCTTGGTCTTTCATATTCTTAAGCACCTCTTCTGTTTTTTTTTCTCCAAACAAGCTGTCTTTGTCCAATGGTGCATCAATTAACTGTGACTTGACATGATCAGGTAGAGGTTGTTCCTTCAACCATGCATGTCTCTGGATGACAGATCCAGACACTGCTGCCCTGCTAGAGGCTTCTAATGCATCTTATCCGCAGTGTAAAGAATGCTTAGTCACTTGACAAGAGGAGTGCAATAAATCTGCTAGCTCTTTAGAATTGGCAGTCAATAAAAGTAGAAATCATTTGCTTTAATAGTTCCAAAGTGTGCCGTTGATATTTTAACATATGGAACTGACAGTTGACAGCTCTGATAGCTAAGGTTACAGAGGTATATACCTTTTTCCCCATCTGCCTAGAGCTCCAGCCTCTTTGTCAGATGGAGTAGGGTTCTTTGCTAAACTAGCCCTAACTCCTTTGGGGCCCTGTGTAATGACCTCCGGGTCTGCAGCAGGATTTCTGCACAGGAAGTTGTGGGCGTCTCGTACCCTGTAATACCAGTCAGGCTTACTGAGAGCAGGAGGAAGGGCATCCGGGGCTAAACTGGATTCAAGGAAAACTTCATCCACCACATCTAAAACAGGGGGATGGCAAGAAGTCTGTGCTGAGGAAGGTCTAGAAATTCTCTTAGCCTTTTCTTGGATTGAGGAAAGTCCTGAGATTCCCATTGGAAATGCTCCCTGAGGGTATGGAGGGATTCCCCAAAGGAAAAAACTTTTGGTGGGGAGGCAGAAGGGATGGATTCCTCTGCATCGTAATCCTCATAAGCAGTAAGAGGTTGCTCATCCTCTTCCAAGTCTGAATAATCTGATTCTTCAGAATCCTGTTCTGTCAATAATTCTGGAGAAGGAAGTCTTTGTTTTAGAAGAAGATGCCTGAATGCCCCTGATAAGGGAAATAAGATCTTCCGCCATCTTATGCATCTGGGCCTGGGTTGGAGGGCAGGAGGAAGATGGTGGCTTGAAGAAGATTTTTTAGGGGTGGCCTGGCTTCTAGGCCTAAGAGAAGTCATCGGTCTGAGATTAGCGGTAGTTGGGTGTGATGACATCGGTTTCTGATTGGAATCGGTAGTGCAAAAGACACCTTCGGAAGCTGGTACCTGCCTAGCAGCTCCGGACCCAACCAAGGCAGAAACAGCCACAGGCTCTGAAGATGAAGATTTCTGCAGCATGCCGGACTCCGAAAGGGTCTTGGTAGAGGCCTGCATGGCAATCGCATCAGGCATTAGTGGCTGCAAAAGCACCTCACTGAATTCCTGAGCAGTGATGACCTGTTTAGCGGAGGAGTCGTCGGCAGGCTTTGCCTTGTGAGGTCCATCTTTATCCTTACGCTTTTTCGGAAGTTCTGCTGATGGTTGGTTAACTGACGCCATATGAGAAGACGGACGATGAAAATAACTATCAACAAAAAGAGCTCTCCGACAAAAAGTGCTCACGTTAAAGAGGGCACAGAACTGACAGCAGGCTATGTCGTGGTCTGGGCCTAAACAAGTAACGCAGTAAACAGTACGTATAAAAAGTCGAACTGCCACAGTAGAAGGAAAATTCTTTATTGCAAGGACAAAGTGAGCACTTTCACGACCTTCCAGGTTGCTTCATCAGACTTAATAAAACATGAAATAGTCCAAGGCACCCAGAAAACGAACTCGGCCACTGATATAAGGATATTTCCAACTTTATTCAGCCAAACAAAAAACAAACGCTCTTTTGATACAGTATGTTTTCATTAAAAACTTCATCAGATGTGGACTGCATGTAACCAAAATCCTTTTATACTTCTAGTTCCCATCATTTCAATTAACTAAGACACAATTAAAGTTTAAAGGTACAGTGAAAATTGAATATTCAAGCCTACTTATCTAAAATAACACTTAATAGGTTTTAGGTGAATGTGTTGTACCAGTATGTTATTTTAGATAAGTAGGCTTGAATATTTAATTTTCACTGTACCTTTAAACTTTAATTGTGTCTTAGTTAACTGAAGTGACAGGAACTACAGGTATAAAAGGATTTTGGTTACATGCAGTCCACATCTGATGAAGGTTTTAATGAAAATGTACTGTATAAAGACAGCGTTTATGTTTTTTATTTTTTTGGCTAAATAAAGTTGGAAATATTCTTATATCAGTGGCCGAGTTCGTTTTCTGGGTGCCCTGGACTATTTCAAGTATTTTTTTAGTGCCTTTGGCATTTTATTTCTGTGTACTTAATAAAACATCCCATGCCTTCCTTGATATATATATATATATATATATATATATATATATATACTTTAAAAGTGACCAATCAGTTAAGACAAACAATTATTTATATCAGACTCAATTAATTTAAAAATAGTAAAAAAAAAACATAAATAGACATAAAATGGTTAAAAACAGTATGCAAGTTTAAATGTGAATGCCTATAGAACCATGTAAAGGGGAATTAGTGCTTTAAGGCTCTTGCCTTTAAAATTGGTTTCAAAGAAACAGTTTCATTAATGCCTGGGGGTTTGTCTACATTTAGTCACAAAATCCATTTTTGCCCAGCCTTTTCTGTTCTATTTCTAATGTCACCCCCTCTGATATTTTCTTGAAGAACTTCTAAAACTAAAACTTTAAAAATGTGGTGCATCCCTTCGGCTTCTACATGTTTAGCTAGGGCACTACTCTCCTTTTTCTTTACTACGTCCCTCATATGTTCTAAAATGTGTTCTTTGAGCATTCTGTTAGTCTTGCCCACATAAAAAAAAAGTTACAATATTGGTAAAAACTAAGATAGACTATATTTCTACTCCTGCAGTCTGAATAGAAATTAAATTCAATTCTAAACTTTTGCTGTGGATGTACAAAAGTGCTACATGAGAAAATATACTTATAAGCTCTGCAGTTCCTGCACATATATGCCCCTATCCTATCTGATGTGTTCAGGGACTTATGTGTTTGGGTTTTATACGATAGCTGCCTTTTAAGTGATTTTTTTGTTTGTAAATGAAGAGTGGGGTCCAGAGTCTATGACGCCTTCAAGTTTTTTAGTGGCTAACAATATGTTACAGTTCTTTCTAAACATATCACAAAATTGACTGACATCACTTGCATATGTAATGGGGAACCTGAGTTTCCCATCCCTGGAGTGGATTTCAGGGTTATCTCTTATAGTTTGTTCTGAGAAGTAAGGTGTGCCCTTCCCTTGATGTTCTTGATATACTCCTTCTATGGTGGTGTCTATTTCTATCTGGTTATATCTTCTATCAAGTAGTTCTCCTCTTAACACATCCATGGACCTCTCCAACTCATCATTTTTACTATGTAATCTTGAGGCTCTCAGGAATTGCTTTTTCATAACGTTTTTGCTAACATGTCTCGGATGCATGTTGTTTTTTATGTAATATGGAATTATTTCTACTTTGTGTTCTATACAGGTTAGTAGCCATCTGCCCCATTTCTGATTTTTTTCACTAGAACATCAAGGAATTCTATCTGTTCATTTGAGTACTTACAGGTAAATTTTAAAAATGGTACTCTAAGATTCTACCCAGCATCTCTACTGAGTTTTTCCATAGAAAAAACATGTCATCCACAAAATGTGCATACCACAGAACATATTTGCTAAATTCATTCCGCTCTAGTAGAAATGTTTCTTCCCAATGGACTAAAGTTAGGTTGGCGTAGCTGTTTGAACAAGCTGTACCCATAGCTATGCCAACCTTTTGTAGGTAAAAATCTTCTTTAACGACAAAAACCTTACTGTCCAAAATTATTTCAAGCAGACTGCATAACAGATTCACTTTATCATTAGAGAAAGAGCAATTAGAACACAGCAAGCTCCTAATGTTCTCTATTCCCCACTGATTTGGAATTACTGTGAAAAGTGATATAATATCTAAGGTTACAAGCAGATACTCTGTTTATCGAATTTGTCTTTCTATACAATGTTTGGAGAAAAGATTTTGTGTCTTTCAATACTGTTTCACACTTTTCAGGCACTGGATGAAGATTATTCTCTACATATATTGACATGGCTCTGTTGCTCAAACTCTACTAGATACTATGGGTCTAATAGGTGGACATATGATATCTTTATGTACCTTGGGAAGGCCATATATAACTGTAATGGTGGGAGTTTCTACATTAAAATACTTAAATAAATCCTATGTTATCAAATTAGTACTCAGCAAGTCAAACAGCAAAACAGCAATCCTGGCTATAACACATTTTACTATATTTACTGAGATACAGATATAGGTTTCATGGTCATTCAGTAGTTTCATCATTTGCTGGATGTAAAATTTCCTTTCCATAATCACAATTCCTCCTCCTTTATCTGCAGGTCTAATTTATTTATTTATATATGTTGACTGGGAGTGTCCGACTGGACATAGGTCCATTTTCAGCGGAGGCCCGGGGAGAAAAGCTCCACAGTTAAAATAAACAGACAGTAGTTACATTGGATTACATAGCGATTAACAATTTACATAGCAATTACTTACAACATATTTACAGATGAAGAACATAGTACATCAGTAGACAACTAGAATCTTTATCTGTGAAGTACATAATAGACATTAACAAATGTTAAAATAACTGCTGTATAAGTACTAGGCTTATGAGCATCTGAGCTTGCTATAATCAAGGTAGTTAGTGGAGTGGAAAGAAAGGTAATGGTTGGATGGGGTGGGTGATATTAGAGTGGGAGTTGCAAAGGCATAGCCAGCATGCTTTTAGGTGCACTTTTAGTAAAGTTTTGAAGTGGGTGCCTGAAGGTACGGAGGTAATTGTGGGTGGGAGGGAGTTCCATAATTTGGCTATGGTGCAAGAGAATAGTGCTTCACCAGCAGAGTTAATGGCTTTAGTGATCTGCAAGTGATTTTTGTTGCTGGATCTTAGTGGTCTGGTGGTGCAATAGGGTTGGAGTAGATTCTGATTCTAATTTCCACTGAATTCTGCCATCACTCAGAATGATACCGCAGTACAAGGACAAAATGATTGACTTCAACAACTGGCTAAGCTTCTGGTGTCATTCTAAAGGGATCCAGTATCTGTCTGCTGGGGATGACATGGTTGACAGACCACGATGCTTTGCCACAGATGGCCTGCACCTGTCGCCCCTCGGTTTCCGAATACTGGCTAAGGCTCTTGCTGCCCCTATAGTGCCTTTTTTAGGCAAGGTTCAAATAAATTCACCACCATAACAGGAACAGGCAAGCAAAAATTGAGGGTAATGCTACTCAATGCTAGAAGTCTAAATCTCAAAATGCACTCACTCGAGGCACTCCTTAAAATGGAGAACATCGATATCTGTGCAGTGACTGAGACCTGGTTCAAGGCTCCACAGAGTACCCCTGCACTACCAGGCTATAACGCATACCACACTTTTCGGCCATGTAACCTGGACCGAAACACCAAAGGCGGAGGTGTGTCCATATTCATTAAGGATATCCACACCTCCAGGCTAGTTGCTCAGCATAATGCATCCGAGGTTATCCAAGTGGAACTAACTCTTGGCAAAACTGCAATCCAAATTGTAGCTTGCTACAGCTCCCCCACCATGCCCCAGGATTCTCACTCCTCTTTTCTTGATGTACTGGAAAATATTAGGGTTCAACCAAACACCTTAATAATGGGCGACTTCAACTACCCCTCCATTAACTGAGAAAACTTCTTGTGTACCAACTCCTTAGCTCAACGTTTTCTGGAATTCATAAACTCCAATGCCCTGGATCAACTTATCCACACCCCCACCAGGGGCAACAATATCCTAGACTTAGTCATTACCAACATGAGTGACCGGTTTTCCACACCTGAAGTCAAATCCTTGTTCGTCCGATCCGACCATAAGCTAATCACCCTTGATTTCCACATCCCGCCCCCAACCCCCATTAAGGAAACCACGGTAAAAAATTTCTCCAAAGCCAACTTCATACTTCTTAAGACAGAAGTGGTGAACTTCATGACACCCATGCAGATGGGCAATACAGTTACAACTGCTGAATCCTACACAAATGCACTCCATAAGCACTTACACGAGTGCATGGATTGTGCTATCCCAAACAGAACCAAGACGCTATCTTCCAAAAAAAGGAAGCAAATCTGGTGGTCCTCTGCCATAAACAAACTGTACAACAGAAGGAAGAAACTGTTAAAAAACAGAGTAAAATCCCATGAGTGGAGGAGCTCCCTGGTCAGCCTCAGTAAGAAGCTGAGATCCCTTATAAGATCCTCCAAAGCTAGCTATGAAAACAAAATCATCACTAATTCTAAGGACAACCACAAAGCATTCTATAGCTATGTCAAGAGTCTCGATGGCAACACCCAGATCTGCTCCGAGTTACAGCACAACAGCATGAAAATTACAGAACTAACTGATATTGCCAACATCCTAGCAGACAGGTTTCAGTGCTAACTTTACCCCCCCCACCCCCTAAAGGGCCCATATCTATACAGGAAGAATGCAGAGTCCCTGTAATCACAACTACGCAGGTAAAAGCTGCACTCTCTAAAGCCAAAAACACAGCATCCATGGGACAGGACAACATCCCAGGCTGCGGTTTACAGGAACTTCAGAATGAACTGGCTCCCCACTTAAGCACCATGTTCAATAATAGCCTCACATCAGGCTTTGCATCCACTGAATGGTGCACAGCAACAGTTATCCCGCTCCACAAAGGGGGAGCCACCACTGATCCCGGGAACTATCGGCCTATTAGCCTGACGAGCCTGGTCTGCAAGGCCACAGAACGTATCATCATGGAACTCATAAACAAAGAAATTGGTGACCTTCAAACTCTGGATCCCACCCAGTTCGGGTTTGTGAAAGGCAGATCATGCCTCCTGAACCTGATCGACTTCTTTGAGGCAGTCACCAAAGCCGTAGATGAGGGTAAGGTGGTTCACACAGCCTATCTTGACCTCGCCAGGGCTTTTGACACCATCCCCCATTCTGGAATTATAGCTAAACTCACTAAACTAGGTATAAATCCCTATGTCACAAGATGGGTTGCCAACTGGCTCACTGACAGAACCCACACTATAAAAGTTGCATACTCCAAATCTGACCTCAAAGCAGTGATAAGTGGAGTACCACAGGGTACCATTCTGGGACTTCTCCTGTTTGGTATCTTCTTCTCTGAAGTACAGGCTAACACAGAAGGCATCTGGCTAACAAAGTTTGCAAATGACTGCAAACTAGTAGCCATAGTAAAGTCCCCAAATGATGTGGACATCCTACAGAAGGGCCTCGCTGAGACAGATGCCTGGTGTCAGAGCCATGGCCTCAAGCTCAATGCCAAAAAGTGCAGTGTCATCCCCTTTGGTAAAAACCCATGAACTACCATGTAGGCAGTGATCTACTTAACACTGAATGTGTGATAAGAGACCTTGGGACCTAGGTGGACAGTAGTCTCTCCTTTAATAGTCACATTGCCACAGTAGCCAGGAAGTCCTTCTACGTGGCACACCTCATCATAAAAGGGTTCTCATCCAGGAAAAAAGAGGTCATTGTTCCACTCTACTTGACACTCATCAGACCCATTATAGAGTACAATGCCCCTTTTGGAATATACCTCACAAGACATCTGCAGCAGTTGGAAAGGCCACAGAAGTACCTCACAAAGAGGATTACTGGCCTCAAACAAATGCCCTATACTGACCACCTCAAAAAACTCCAGCTTTACTCCGTAGCATATCGCCTGCTCCGAGGTGATCTCTGCCTAACATATAAAGCTATGTCAAACCCAGAGCTTTTGGACATGCTACACCTAAAGAAATCCCAGTACCTCCCAGCTACACGCTCTGGGGACCTAAACCTTGTCACCACAATAAACAGGACATGCTGGAAGGATAGATTCCTGTCCCAGATACTTCTCATACTCTGGAACAGGCTATCCATCTATGTCAAGCAAAGTTCTTCATTAGCACTCTTCAAGAAAAATCTTGATGAGTGGATGGGGAAATGGGAAATACACGCTGGGGATCACTTCTGTGTCTCTGCTCGACAGTGGCACAGGAAAATAACTTTCTTGGGTGGCGTAAGCCAGGGAACCTTGTTGGCTAGGCTTATGTAGGCCCTTGGACCGATAACCTAGTACCTATCTATGAACCTATGAATGCATTTCCCTCAGGTCATATAGAGCATCAGATTCTTCTTTACTCAAGACAGCTTTTCTATCTGAATTATAATGCTTCCCTTATTTGCTTCTCACATACTGACACATAAGCTTCTACCTTAGGATGTAATTTAGGTACAAAGGTACTGGGTTTTTTAAAAATATTCATATTATCAGTCATTTGTCCTTTAAACATAGTTTTTAAAGTTAAGTTGTGACCAAATAACTTAAGTTCCTAAAGAATGTCAACTAACACAGTTCTCTGGGCTGGAATAAACAACAGCCCTTTATTCAAAAATAACATATGTGCATCAGTGTTAAAGATGAAAGATTTATTACCAGATTTTTGTGTTCTTGCTGCGGGTTACCATTGTGTTCCATGTTGCTTCTGTGTTTGGTATCTGCCTGACTCCGCCCTTCCTTCCTCTCCTCCTTGATTTGTTTTTTATCAGTAGAGCATTCATTTGTGTGAAGGGTATCATTTTGAGTTCCTGATATTCCCTTCTGTTGCATGGGAGAAGGGGGATTATCATTAGATAGGTTTCTGTTATCATTCTTCTTGCTGTTTCTTGTATTTATATCCTTTGATTTTACTACTGACTGCTGCTCAGCAGGAGTCACTTGTAAACTCTGTGCTTCCTCAGTGTTAGTGGCTGCAGCCACTCCCTCTTCAGTTATTTGGCTTCACGTTAGTGGGTGTGTGTTGTCTATCACAAAAGGGGCTGGGTTTACAGGCTGGTCTGTTGCTGTAGTAAAAGGTTTGGGCCATGAAAAAACAGCACCGGTTTGAAAATCATTCATATCCCTTTGAAGCTTTTTCAGCTTCGTAGTCTGTAATCTTTTCTCATAGCTGGATATGCTTTCAAAGAGAGTATCTAGCTTGTCACTAATAATGCTATTTGTAAAGATAGTGCATACATCAATATGCAGAGCCTTCAGTTCATTTGCGAGTTCCCTTTCTTCAGGTAAAAAGTAGTCAGTAAGTTCATGTAATCATAGCTTAACTGCAGATTAAGCTGCTGCTATTTCTTCAGGAGGTCAGGGAGAGCATCACCATAAGTTGGCACAGTTAGAACTCTCAGACCTCTGGGAAAAATGTTATATCTTAAGTAGGATTCCAGATGGAGTCTCTGCCATTGGAGCCTTTTATACATGTATAACTTGTTTTCAAAGGCTCCAAATTTGTCTTTGAAGAGCATTTGTGCCCCATCAGCCACATCAACAGAATATTCATCAGAGAAAACTGGTCTCTCAACCAGTGGGTTTAACTCCATGCTTAGGATTCCACTAAAACGTTCCAGTCCGTTTTGAGTGTTGGTATTCCCATTGGATTGTAATTCAGTTCAATTTCATACCCTTCTGCAATGTTCTGGTCCTGATGTTCAAAGAAAGCACTAATTTCCTTCTACATGGTTCTATAGGCATTCACATTTAAACTTGCATACTGTTTTTAACAGTTTTATGTCTATTTATGTTTTTTCTACGATTTTTAAATGATTTGAGTCTGATATAAATATTTGTTTGTCTTAACTGACTGGTCACTTTGAAAGTATATATATCAAGGAAGGGATGGGATGTTTTATTAAGTCTGATGAAGTGACCTGGAAGGTCGTGAAAGCGCTCACTTTGTCCTTGCAATAAAGAATTTTCCTTCTACTGTGGCAGTTCGACTTTTTATACATATTACTGTCTCTGAGGTGAAGACTGAGCTGTTCATCTGGTACCTGTGTTTTTGTCTTTCTCTAAGTAATGCAGTAAGAATGGAAGTCTCGATGTGGGATTTGCTTTCCACAGTCGAAGCAGTTGTTAACTTTTTTGGACATTGGTTAGTGCAAGAAAAAGAGATCCCCAATGGGGTACTTAGATTTAAACGTTTTCAGTTGTGTTCCGAACTCTAGTAGTGACCGACTGGCACACTTGCGAACTGCTTCTACTATGGGCTTCATGGCAAGAAAGACTGATGTAATGGTGTCAGCAGCCTTGCTTTATAGCACTGACCATCTGATGTCAGTCTGCAGGTGACAGCAGCTCACGCAGAAAAACACTGACTCTGGTATTTGGGCCAGCCGAGGGCTACCACAGCCGAGATAACCCACAGGTGAAGACTGCAACAGTGAAACACGAAGAACATCTAATGTTCATCCAGTCAACCTGCCACATCTAAGCAGCATTCCAATGAGAACCTAAACAATATGGTGAAAGCACCCATCAGTTCTTCAAAAATCACTGGATAGTCCGCTAGTTGAAAAACCCAAACACAAGAGATTAATGCATCAATCTCACAAACATTCATCGTACCCAAAGAAGCATATATATTGCTTCTAGTAGATGTTAAATACTGTAACATGGAAAGAAAGAAACCACCTCATTAAAACTCACATACAAATCTTGTTCAAAAACAAGTCCAAGATGCCTATCATGGAATATGGACCTATGTTCCCATCAGAGGCTGCTACTCTAATATCTGCTCACACTAAATACGAATCAACAATCAGATCTACATTAAAGAAACAATTCAAAAACAAATATCAGAGTAGAAGGTATTTTAAAACAGAAACACGTTCCTCACATTCCCATTGGAGTAAAGGACACAGTCATTCCCATCTACTGGCCAATAGGAAGCATCTCTGTAGTATGACTCAAACATACTGCCATTGGTGAACTGGCTGGAGTTCATCCAATCACCAATTAATGCTGTGTGACGCTTCCTTGTGGATGCACTGACAACTGAAAATTACACCAAAAATTAAACATAACAGTCTGTTAAATATACAAATCACAGACGTGTTCCAGTAACAGAATGAGTCCATGTTCAGGTGCTCCAATAAAGTATAGAGTTCAAAACCTATTTGTCACTCAGTAAATCAAGAAGTTCATGATACTTTAAGGTAGACTGGCCCCAACAATGCAATTAATAATTAAATCTGATTAAATGCGCAGATCTGAATTCTTCTATTGTGCAATGCAAAGGCAGATATCCAGGGAATCATTCACAATTTACAGAACATTACAGATTGTGTCTGTTTTTCTTCAGGGCTGGCTTGAGTGGAAGGCAGGCATTAAGTACAGGAGGAATGCCAGCTTGTAGATTAGCTATCCAGTACATTTCAGCTACCTCAGTCTCCGTTACACTATCTCCAGTCTTGAGGATTATCATATATAATTTGTAAGACCAGGAAAAAAATTGTGGGAATCATTCTCCGAAATATGCTTCATCTAAGGGCTCTTGGTGTCTTTTAAGTGAACATCACTGATGTGTTTGGATATTCTCTCTTTTAATTGCCTATTGGTTTTACTAACATAGAAACCATGGTACTGTTGACACTGATAATCTACATTCCTCGTAGTGCAATCAGCATATAATTTCACAAAGTGCCTATTATTGGTGAGAGGATGTATAAAACCTTGGGACTTGGAAATATATCTACAGGATGTGCAATTCCTACAAGGAAATGTTCCAGTCCTATTCGAATGGGCATGACTGCATAAAACTGACCCTTTGCATAACATTTGCTTTAAATTCTAGTTGTTCCTAAAAGAAAAGGCTGGAGCATCACCCACTATTGCTCTTATCTTCTCATCACTTAACAGAATTTTCCAGTTGTCCCTTATAGTGCTACAGACGTACTGGATATCACTAGGGTATGTGAGAATAACTCTAGTATGCAAACTATTGTGCGAATTGTTATTGTTGTTTTCAATTTGGATAGCACGGTCATCCTTATGTGAAAAAAATGGTTTTCCATGTTGCTTTCTTTGTTTTCCAGTCTCATCCTTCTGATGTAGAACTTCCTTCTGTAACCCCTTGATATAAACTGTTGTCCAAGTAGTAAATTTGCTTCCTCAAACTCCTTCTCCCTTGTATGTAGTCTGGAGTTTCTTAACATTTGACCCTTGAGAATATTATTATGTACAGTATATGTCTTGGATGCATCCAATTACAGAATAGGTTATTCTTTTTACATTCTTTATTAAAAATGCTCGTATTAATTCCTTCTTCATAAAGTTCTAGGAGGATATCTATAAACTATTTTACTATCTGACTGTTGCATGGTGAATCTAAGAAAACTCATAGTTGTTTCAAGATGTACAATAAAGTTCTCCAATGTTTCTATCGTGCCCTCCCATATGATATAAACATCATCCACAAAATGTTTATAATACTTTACATGTGGACAGAAAACTTCACTATTCAATATATGTTCGTGCTCCCAGCGGGGCCAAGACAATATTGACTATTTGCACAGGGAGTGCCCATGGCAACCCTCCCATTTTTGCCGATATACCTTGTCTTCATATACAAAGATGTTATTCACCAACACAGTTCACAGTATTATACATAATAAATATAACTTAAAAAATGCCCAATGGCCTGGATACCATAATCATTTAGTATCACTATAAATAGGCTATTAATGTCCATTGCTACCATACGGTAGTGTTGCAGGTCTGTAGACATCAATATAAATGAAGACAGAGAGCATAAGAAATCTCGAGTATCCTTCAACACAGTAGGTGCTAGTGTAAATGCATTTTTTTAGCTCCTGCTCAATATATATGGAAAGAGGCTCTGTCACCCAACCTTCACCTCCAACTATGGGGCGCAATGGAGGATCTCTGGAACCCTTATGGATCTTTGGGAGTCCCTTGATGGTAGGTATAACAGGGTGCAAAACCTTAAAGAATTTGTAAGTATCCTGATTTACTGTTTGACCTATTAGAAGCTCATGTAAAGTATCACTTACGTTTTTTAACTATTTGATTCACTTTTAAGTGACTGATAACTTTATATGTTGTCTGATCAGTCAACATACTTACCAATTTATTGCTGTAAAAAGATCTAGCTAGGATGACAACAGCACCTCCTTTATCCGCAGGGTGTATGACTATGTTCTTATTGTGTTGCAGGTCTCTTAGTGCTATCTTTTCTTCTTGGTTAAGATTGTGGAAGTGCATGTACACATGCATAAATTTCCTGGTAATGTCATTTCACATACTTTGAGAAAAGTGTCAACAACATCAATATTCTGAGTACATATGTGCTTGTTTTCTTAAACCTTTGTGCATGTAAACATCATTGTTCCCAATGGTACTCCTTAACATAAAGTTTCTACAGAATAACTTTAAGTTGACCAAAACATCGCTTAGTTGTGAAGGAATGGCAGGTAGAAATGAGAGGCCCTTATTCAATAAGGAGATCTATGCATAGTACAGTTGGGTACACTTACCATAAATGTAGATGTTCAAGTGTATTCACTGTTGCAGTCATCACACTTGGGTTATCCTGCCAGGGGTAGCCCTCAGTCGGCCCGAATACCAGAGGCTTAGTATTTCTGCGTCAGTTTCTGTCACTCCAGGACTGATGGCAGGTCGTCAGTGGTATAAAATCAGGCAGCCGATGCCATTACATCAGTTTTTCTTGTCCCAAATGCCAAGAGCCCCCAAATAGGGAGCTAGGTTATGGTGGAAGAACACCACCAGTAGAAAGTAAATACCAAAAATCCCTGTAATGAGTGAGGAAGAGAGAGAGAGAGAGAGACAAGGGGGATGGAGGGTGGGAAACCAGGACTGCAACAGTGAATACACTCGAACATCTACCTTTATGGCAAGTGTACACAACCTTACTATGTTCTTCGTGTTTCACTGTTGCAGTCATCACACTTGGGTTGATTCCCAAAGCTGAAGAAAAAGGGTGGAGGCAGTCATGAAGACTGTGGGCTGACTAGGGTGCTCTACAAGACTGCTATTGCAAAGCCTGCCCTGGATTTGGAGAAGACAGGCAGGTGGTAATGCTTGGTGAAAGTATGAACAGAACTCCATATGTTGCAGCCTCCAGGATGTCCCTGGTAAGAACCCCTCTGAGAAAAGCTGCAGAGGTGGAGGTTGCCCTGGTGGAATGTGCCCTGACCCCCTTTGGGGTGGTTTCCATTGGTATTTGTAGCAGAAATGGATACAGTGTGCTATCCATTTGGAGATTGTTTATTTAGATATGGCCTTGCACTCTGCCCCTGCTGCAAAGCTGACTAGCAATTGGTCAGTTTTCCTAAAAGATTTAGTCCTATCCAAGTAGAATCTGGGCTGTCTATGCACATCTAGAGAATGCAGAATCCTTTCCCCCTTGTTTTGTGGGTTAGGGAAAAAGGTGGGCAAATGAATAGATTGGTTGAGAGCCACACTGGACACCACTTTAGGCATGAAAGTTGGATTAGTCCTGAGGGAGAACCTGTCAGCTTGAAAAATGATGAAGGGCTCTACTGCCATAAGTGCTTGTAGCTCTGAAACTCTTCTAGCTGAAGTGATGGCCAGAAGCAAGGCTGTTTTCCAAGAGAGGAATTTTAACTCTGCTGAAGCTGCAGGCTCAAAGGGGGATAACATGAGCTTTTCCTTCACAAAGTTAAGGTCCCAAGCTGGGGTAAGAGCTCTTCTGGGTGGCCTTAAAATGTTAGTCCCTCTTATGAACTGTTTGATGATAGGGTGAGAAAAGAGAGGTGGCTCTGTGCTGTAATGAGCAGTGATGTCAGAGGCATGAATTTTAATGGAAGAGAAGGATAGGCCCACGTGTAGTAGGTCTGCTAGGTAATGCAGGATGAGAGGTAGGGAGGGCTGTGCTGTTTCAGCTCCTTTAGCCTGGATCCAGGTGCAATACCTTTTCCACTTGTCAGCATAAGATTTTCTAGTGCTGGAGTGTTTGGACTCGCATAGAACATCCTGGACTTGCTTGCTTAGACAGGCAACTGGAGGAGAGGGTAGGGAATAAGCCAGGCTGCCAGGTTCAGGGTCTGCAATTGTGGATGCATGAATTCTCTGTTCTGCTGGGTGAGGAGAGTTGGGATCTGAGGTAGGTGCCATTGTGGCAGGGGTGACAGACTGTGCAGCAGTGGGTACCAGTGCTGGCGTGGCCAGTCTGGGTCAATCAAGACTGCTCTTGGTTTTCCTTCTCTTATTTTGAGTAGTACCCTAGTAGAGGTAGATGGGGAAATGCATAGATCGAGAGGATTACCCATTGGAAGGCTAGGGCAGCCACTTTCCAGGCCTTGCTGTAAGGTTCCCTGGTGTAGAATTTGCTGAGCTGGTGATTGTTGTGAGAGGCAAAAAGGTCCACCTTCAAAGTGCCTCATTTCTGGGTTACAAGGTTGAAGGTGCTGTGGTCTAGCTGCCACTCGTGTGGGTCTAGGAGGTTTCTGCTTAAGTTGTCTGACAGAGAGTTTTGGGAGCCTGGCAGGAATTGTGCTTGCAGGTGAATCTGCATGGCTGAAGCTGTGTGCCAAAGGGTCATGACGATCCTGCAGAGGGGATAACAGTGAATTCCTCCCTGCTTGTTGATATACCACATCACTGTGGTGTTATCTGTTTTGATCAGTAGAGGCCCGGTGGAGAGTAGGGGTCTGAAAGCTGTCAAAGTGTGCTGAACAGCTAGCATCTCTTTTTGTTTGATGTGCACATGTATTTGATTTTGGTTCCAATGGCCGTGAATGCACCTGCCATCCAAGTGTGCACCCCAGGCATAATCTGATGCATCTGTGGTTAGGTTCTGGGTGGCGTGGGGTTGTGAGAAGGAAAGACCCTTGTTGTGGTTGCATGCTGCTGCCCACCAAAGAAATTCTTTCCTTAGATAGGGTATCATAGGTATGACAGTTTCCAGGTCTTCAGAGTGTTGACACCAAAGGCTTTTTAGGTACCATTGAAGTTTCCTCATATGCAGTCTGGCATATGGAATGAGTAGAATGCAGGATGCCATGAACCCTACAGCTTGCAGGATTTTCCTTGCGGATAACGGAGTTCTGGTGGCTAGTTGAGAGAAGCAGCCTGTTAGATAGGCTTGTTTTTCTGGAGTAAGGAATGCCATCTGGGAAGCTGTGTCCAGGCTTACACTCAGGAATACAATTTTCTGAGTGGGTACTAGTTAGGATTTCTTTTCGTTTATAGTGTACCTCAAGGAGGTCAGTAGGTGCTTTACAAAGGTCAAGTGCTGTAACAGCTTTTCCTGACTGTCTGCCTGAATCAGGCAGTCATCCAAGTAGGGATAAATTTTAATATTTCTTTGTCTGCAAAAAGCAATGGCTGGAGCCAGGCATTTTGTGAAAACTCTGGGAGCAGTGGATAAGCCAAAGGGAAGCGCAGAGAACTGAAAGTGCATAGATCCTGCTCTGAAACTGAGATATTTCCTGCAGGAATCCCTGATTAGGATGTGTAGATAAGCCTCCTCTAGGTCTACGATGGCTAACCAAGCATTCTTGGATAGCACAGGAAGAAGCTGCTGGAGGGTGAGCATTTTGAATTTTGGTATCACCAGGAAGGTGTTTAGAATTGATAGATCGAGGACTGGGCGCCAGGTGCCCTCTTTTCTGGGTACCAGGAAAAGCCTGGAACAGAAACATTGGCCTATCTGGTCTGCTGAAACAGGCTATATTGCCCTCATGGAGAGCAGGGAACGGACTTGGTTTTGTGCCTCTGCCCACTGGTTTGGAGGAAGATCTGGGAACCCTTTTGGGATAGGTAGAGTGTAGAAATAAAATTTGTATCCCTGGGACACTATGTTGAGAACCCATCAGTCGTTGGTGATAGAGATCCAGTTTTTGGCATGGGAGAACAGTTTTCCTCTTAGGGGTACAGGCCGGTGGGCAGAGGTAAGGGGTGGAGCTGTAAAGTCATTGTGAGTTCTTTCCATAAGGGGGTGGCATAGCACTCCCTGTTTTTGAAGTGCAGGAATCCCATTGCTTAGATCTCTGCATTCCCTGGGACTGCTGTCTGGGGGGGGTCTGCTTCCCCTAGGTCTTGTCTGAGCTGGTCTTGAGGGGGCTGGAAAAGACCAGTGCTTGGAGGGGCAATGCCTACTGAACCTTGGAGGCTGGACCTTAAAGAAGTCTTTAACTGTCTGCATAGATTTAGCTTTTTCTTCCATCTTTAAGACCTCTTCTGCCTTGGTGCCAAATAAATTGTCTTTGTTCAATGGTGCATCCAATAGGTTTGATTTGACATGGTCTGGCAAGGCCTGTTCCTTAAGCCAATCATGTCTTCTAAGTACAGAACCCGTGACTGCTGCTCTACAGGATGCTTCCAGGGCATCAAAGCCACATTGCAAGGTGTGTCTAGTAACTTGGCTTGCAGAATGCATAACCTCCTGTAATTCGTTATTTTCTGCACAAGCCGGAAAGGTAGATTTTTTTTTGTTTAAGGAGTTCCACTGTATGTTGCTGGTATTTCAGCATGTGGAACTGACAATTTAGTGCTCTAATGGCAAGAGTTGCAGAGGTGTATACTTTTTTATCCCATCTGTCTAAAGCTTGGGAATCCCTGTCCGAGGGGGTGGGATTCTTAGCTGTGGTTGCTTTTATTCCTTTAGGTCTTCGGGATATGACCTCTGGGTCCGCAGTAGGATTTCTGAAAATAAATTTGTGAGAGTCAGGGACTCTGTAATACCTGTCAGGCTTCCTGGGAGCAAGAGGAAGGGTGTCAGGAGTTAAACTGGATTCCATAAAAACATCATCCACAACATCCAGGACATGAGGAATGTCTAAAGGTCTGTGCTGTGGTAAAGCTAAGAATTCCCCGAGTCCCTTTTTGGACCGAGGATAGTCCTGACACTCCCATTGGAAATGCTCCCTTAAAGTATGTAGGTTTTCACCAAATGAAAAATCCTCTGGAGGAGAGGCAGAAGGAATGGATTCCTCTGCATCTGAATCCTCATAAGCAGACAAGGGTTGCATGTCTTCATATTCAGAAACCTCAGAGTCATCGGACTCCTGGTCAGATAAAACTGCTGGGGACAAGTCTCTTTTTCTTTGGGAAGGGGTAGGCTGGCTTCTCCTAATAAGCAAGATGAGGTCTTCCAACATTTTAAGCATTTGAGATTGAGGCATGGAAGCAGGTGCTTGAGCTTGGATAGTTGTTTTTTTAGGCATAGTTTGTACCCTGGGCCTTAGAAACTCAGTAGTTTTAGAAAGAACTGAAGACGCGAAAGAAGTGGTCGGTTTGTGTCGAGTATCGGTAGTGTGAAGAACTTCCTCGGAAGCCGGTGCCAGCTCAGCAGCTCCGGACCCATCCAAGATAGAGACATCTGCAGGATTCTTAGTCAAAGAAGAGTCTCGTGGCATACCGGACTCTGAACGGGTCTCGGTAGCGGCCTGCGAATCCACAGAAGTGGGCATCAGGGGCTGCGAGGGTGGCCTAATGGTTAAGGTGTTTGCCTTGCAAGCACAAGGTGCAGGGTTTGAGTTTCACAAGGGTAATTGGCTAGGCTTAAAATGGCTCGCAAGGGCAGTTAGTGTAGTACTAATCTATGAACCTATGAACCTATGAAAGTGACTCACTGAGGACTGGTGAACTGGCAACTAGCTTAATGGAAGAGTAGTCAGCAGTTTTGGACCTGTGCAGTCTCTGTCTTTATCCTTACGTTTTTTCAGAAGCTCAGTAGTCGGACGGCTTACCGAAGCCATTTCGGAATACAGAGATAGAGAGCGAATATATTTGGCTACAATAAGGGCCAGACGATGTATAGTTCTGGCTTTGAACAGAGCCCAAAACCAACAGGGAGGGACATTGTGGTCTGGGCCTAAACAGGTGATGCAGTAAGAATAGAAATCTCGGTGTGGTATTTGCTTTCCACAGGTAAGACAATTGTTAACTTTTTCTGACATCGGTTAGAGCAAGAAAAAAGGATCCCCAACGGGGTACTTAGCTTTAGAAGACTTCAACTTCAATTCTGAAATGAAAACTCAGGTAGCGGCTGACCGGCACTCGTGCGAACTGCTTCTGCTTCGGGCTCCTCGGCAAGAAAGACTGATGTAATGGTGTCGGCTGCCTGATTTTATACCACTGATGACCTGTCGTCAGTCCTGGAGCGACAGCAACCGACGCAGAAATACTAAGCCTCTGGTATTCGGGCCGACTGAGGGCTACCCCTGGCAGGATAACCCAAGTGTGATGACTGCAACAGTGAAACATGACCCAAGTGTGATGACTGCAACAGTGAAACATGAAGAACATCAATATGCTCTTCATGACTAAGATTTATAACTAAATCATGTTGAGCATTCATTGTGTTAGCTCATGCTACATGCAGATCTTTCTCCTTTTCCTGCCTCTGCTCAATGATTGATCTCTCTTTGCCATAAATATATCTTTAGAAGCAGTGAGAGTGTTGGATCTTGCCCCTAAGCTGGCATCTTGTTAATAATCAGACTGCCTGATTAACTTTTTATTACGAGTCTGTACAGAGGTTTTGTTGTCAAATGGATTCTCCTCAGTAATGGATAGATCTTTCCCAACTAATGCCTCTGGTTCCTTATTCAGTTTAGTATTATCAGCACTCTCTGTATCATTCACCTTACTCATATCAATAGGTCTATCCTTTGGCCATGTAAAAATCTTTCCATTTTTGATATCAAGGAACTCCCTTTTTAACTTCTTTATCTTAGTTCATTCCAACCTTGTTTCAAATGCTGCAATATTGTTATATAGATCATCCAATTTACTCACAAACACATCAGTAACATATCTGCTTTCTATTTCCTTCTTTTGCTGCTCCAATTCTGATAGCAGATCATTTATATGGGCTTAAAATATTCTATCAGCAGTCTGACATAATTTAAACTTGTTTCAAGGTTGATTAAGAACTGTATGTGGGCATGACTAAAACTCTCAGACCCCTTGGGATTACCTTGGGATAGAGGCATGCTTCCAGATGAAGCTGCTGTCACTGTAAGTTTTTCAGTTTGCACAGCGAATTCTCCAAACCTCTGTAAGCTGTAAGGAACGTTTCATGGTCGTTCATCTTCCTCTGTGCAGGATCATGTGTGTCATCTAGAGTCAAGTGTAGTAAAGAATTCCGCATAACTCTGGTTAGATTTCGCATCAAATTCTATGTTCACATTTGGATGATAATCCAGTTTGATGGTACTATCCACACCTTCTGCCATGTGTGGCCGATCTCCGAGAATACATAAAATGAAATCAAAACAAAGAATAATCCTGACTAGTAAAGGTTGATACTGGAATGTATGTATGGAAGTCAAAAAACAAAATACCAAACTCACCATGGCACTAAACATAATTGAAGAACTTTAATAAAATGCATATAACACGATACATACGCATAAAACAGGATAAACGCTTTCGAATAAAACTCTTCCTCAGATCTAACAATTCAAAATTCTAAAATTACTTAAAAACTTTCTTGCACCAATCACATTTGAGATGTAAATGAGTTGTGATATTCATCATGAACGATATTGGTCAGATTAAAATGACTTGTAGTCACACGGTGTGCCAAATGAAATAACTTCCTGATCATACATACTTTCAAACTTACTGTTGAATGGAAGTCCAATACTCGCACACACACACACAATATATATATATATATATATATATACACACACATATATATATATATATATATATATATATATATATACATATATATGTATATGTATGTATGTAATTCACTGAAGACAAATATATACTGTATCCAACTCCTTAAAGACAAAACACCATCAGCCAACTAGCTAATAACACCTACTACACTCCAAAGTTCTACCTAACAGCACTGAGAGAAAAACAAAAATCTCTCTTGGTAGACGAGGAGTACAGGGAGAACCAATAAATAAGCTATAAAAAGCTATTAAACATAAAAAAAATGCTAATATTTTGAAGGGATATGCAATCCTTCAAAACGTATCTGCAGTCTTCAAGCAGCCAATGAGATCTGAGGTACCTGAATTGAATTTAGGGAATTATGGGTAGGGGAAGATTCAGAGCCCTGGAACCATGGAAGGTTCAAATTCAGTGCTGCAGTTGGACCTGGTGGTATCTGACATCCGATATGCTGAATCGGGCAAAAGAGGCAACAATGGATCCACTGTTTTAGAAGTGCTCACTGTCACAGATTGATATTTTGCATTATACTTCATTTCCACTACAGGTGTTGTGTTGAACTTCTGGTCAGTACACTAAATAAACTAATGGTCTACAACACTTTGTTGAGTTGCCTTTACATCAGAAATAAAACTCCTACTTATTTTTCCTGAATGTATTTCTTTTGACGCTGGACTTATGACATCCTCCTCCAGTTTAGACTCATATGCAGTGAAGTATAATACATGATGATAATGTGGAATATCCAGCTGTGTTTTATGACATATTACTCTGAAATATATGTTACATGATTACTGGTCCTTTACTGTTAAGTGCTACCAGTAGCCTTACACTGACATTTTAGTTCTGTTTTTGCCATTTGTTTTGCAACAAAATGCACACTGTGCATTTTTCAGGTTGACTAACACAGAAGATATAAGACTTGTAGAACTAGTGTGCTCTGATGAAAGGAGAACTAAAAGTATATTTTTTTCTCATATGTCATTTTTACATGTTACAGCAATTTGTGCACATGTTACATGTTCTAACTGACAAGCACACATTTGAGGATTCTGCAGTATGCCTTCCCTAAAAGTCACCATGTTGGACAAAATTAATAAGACTATTCAAGGGTCTTGCCTTGAAAATTTCTTAAGAATATGTTAAAGCAGTAGACAGATATTGCCAATTGAAATTAGTGTGAAATTCATGGCAGAATGGCCTTTTGTTTATTGAGAAACTGCAACATTTACTAACCAGTTAACAGAAAAAAATGCAACATTCGTCTCACTTCAGAGAAAAATAAAGACAACTAAACAAAGATATGATGGCGTGAATTTAGGCCTCAAGGGAGTATGTTCTGTTGTATAAAACAAATTGTTTTACTCTTTTGTAGATGTTGCAGTACAAAAATGACTTTTTAAGACTGATTTTTTTAATTAAAATTTAAAATGCATATTTTCTCTTGCCATTAGGGTTTGAACTCAATCCAAGAGGGTGTTACAGATAACTGCCAGTAACAATCCCTGAAAAAGTCATGAAAATGTTAAAAAGATTAATCCTGTTCGAGACACAGGCTTTCATATACAAACAACAAATAGCAAAAATGGAAAACAATTGCATAAAATCCAATGTCATTAGTTTTAATTTGCAAGACAAAATCATATTTGGCATATATTACAAGTTAAGGGGCTACACAAACAGTTCATTCAATGTGGTCTTAAGTATATTATGTTTGTTACCTGTGGAAAAGAGTTTCTTAATGGAAGCCAACAACTGAGGGCAACCACACCTGCCAGTTTTTGCTGTGTTGTTAGAGCTGTGTACAAGGATAATGCCCCACCCTGTAAGGCAATTCAAACAACTTTAAGGATAAAAACAGATTTCTCCCTAGGGGAACAAAATTGCATCACAATACAATTCAGTTAGTACGGAGAAAAAGGATCAGTATACAATTCAGTTAGTAGAAACTACATAGTGACACAATTATAACATTAATTCAACTACACATCTGTAGCAAGTGCCATTTTCTCCACTGTCAGTTTACACATCAGGAGAATTTCAAGAGTCAACACTTCTTTGAATTCATCTGAAACACCCATGCTTCTGAATTAGCTCTGCTTGTCTGTTGTCAGAATTGTTACTAAAATGCTCAGATGGGTTAGACAAAACACTAACACTTAGGAAGCTAGAACATTTGGTAAACTTGAGTGCCAGAAAATGCCAAGATTCATCACAAAGCTAGAGGCAAACCATTAAAATGCATTTAGAAATACAACATGCAATCAGTTTTTACAGTATCCCCTTGGCTGGATACTCAATTTTTGGCCTTGACCATTTTTACAATCTATGTTTAGATTCATACAAACTTACTTAGCTACGTGTAGTTCTGTTGTGTGAGAGTACTTCCTTTAAAAGTACAAGCATTTTCTCATTATGTTAGATAATCAGTAAGAGGACTTACTGTCCTCTTGATGGGGACTATGGTTGGACCATCCCTTCCACAAGTCAAATTTCTGCATCTTTTTTGGGAGTTCTGCACTTTAGAATGGCCATATACAAATAATTCAAAATGTAATCTAATCCATTAACTACAAGTGAGCTCTTCCTTTGCACCTGCCATTCCTCTCTGTAATGTCAGCAAGGCTTTTCTGCAACTGAAAATGTAACAAAGACGTGATAACCCCTACTCCACTAACAAGTCATATTCTAATATACACATTACAGGGAACCTCAACAAATGATGCTGACTGAAGGGTCTACCCAGCTACACAGTGATGGTAGAGAGGTATTAGTGGCCCACCACGGAGGGTTCTATCACTGAGCAACTGATGCATTCCTTTTACTTCTAACATCAAGGAACCTCCTTCATAGGTTCCATGGTGGAAATAAATCCAAGGCAGTAAGATGCCAGAGTGGAAGAAACCAAAGAATCATACCAGAACAGAACTAATGTGTGCTAGTCCTAGAATTTGCTCCTGCCAAAAGAGGCATGACTGCTGAAGCCACAATCAAGACAATAACACCTACAAAAAGGAAGCACTGCAAAAATGTCAGTGGTACTAACATCTAAACTAACCATTTTAAAACTAGCAAAGGAAGCAGCTGCTCCCTACAGTGAGGTAACCTTTGACCTTAGTAAACGCCAGACAGAGAAGTCACTTGAAAGAGATGGGAATACAGCTGTCAATCTACGATGAAGCATCTAAATGGCAAATAAGGGCCCCTTTTTTTCCACAGCCAAGGAGATGGACCACTGATTTGTTTAAGTAAACCAGCAGAGATATTTTTTCAAAACATCTTCAAGGAGTTGAGGGGGTCTTCTCTCCTTTCTGGTTTCTACTATACAGATAAAAGGGAGATGAGCTGACTAGCTCAAGATAAACAAAATCAAAATCACATTCTAAGTAGATCTGGTATCAAGGTGTGGGAACACAATATCAGAAAGGGATCAAAGGAGATTTCCACAACAGTAGGCCCAATGTTATATAATTCTCCTTGCAGAGGCACAGCCACTAGGAGGGAAGTTTAGCCCAAAGATAACTTCAGCACAAAACCTTATGGCAGACAGTACTGAACTTGGGAGTCCAAGCATCCTGAAGTGGATAACAGTACTCCCAAAGAAATTGTTCAAGCATTCAAAGCTGGGATACAGTCCTGCCCTTCATAAGGAAATATGGTTAGGAGACTGACCATGATTCTTCACAGGGACCCTAGCAAACAGGCATCTGAAACCTAAAAGATATCTGCAACTGACTAGTGACAAAAACAGAAGTTTCCAGGTGCAACACCAAATAGAAAGCTTCTTAGCAGCTTCCACACCCACTGGTCCTTTCCCTCACTCCTGGTTCAGTCCCTGAGGCATTGCCAGCTGTCAGCTAAATCACGATGGATCGTCCTGCCCAAGAATGAGGAAGTATGATACATCATTACAGGACTGGGAGTTAAAATCCATGTCCAACAAGGCTACAAATAAATGCCAACAATGAGAGTGATTTCCCACTCTGAATTCTGTAATGAGAGACAACAACAAGTGACATAATGAGATGATGCACAGGAAAATAGAGAGTCACAGACAAGAGAACACAACTTGAATCTCCCTCTCTCTGCCAGATGCACCAAGCAGGAGAAGGGGAGGATCCATGACTCCCTTGATGGTGACAGGAATGACTGAGAAGAATCCCACACCTCAGGAGATTCAATCCGGACATTTGAAAGTGTAGCTCCAGGTGGGAATACGGAAGGAATGGGGAGTGAACATCATGACATTATCATATAGAAATCTGAACAGGCAAGTAACCACTCCACATAAAGCTTGCTTGGAAAGTGTATATTATAGACTGGGTGCTAAACTGCAAAACAGGAAGGCTCAGAAGAAACTAGACCAGATGGTCAAAATGCCTAGGTGTCCTACCCTTAGCCTCAATTAATTAAGACTAATGACAGAATCAAGTAGACTATGTAAGCTACCCCTTCATGGGCAGATATCTGCTAACAGTGATATGACAGGCCATGGAAAAAAAAAGACATTTTCAAAATTCAGTGCAAACTGATCATCTGTACAAGGGTCTTGAGACATGGGACTGACAAATGGAAAAAGTTCAAAATGTGTTGCAGGTTTGTCACCAGATTCATCAAAGTGCAGAACAATATCCAAACATTTCAGGCATGCTACAGCAGTGAAAATGTGACTTTAGTCTTGTTCAGAAGATGGAATAAGGTTCAAATTTTGGGCAACACACTGCACTGACATTCAGGCTACCAAACCGAAACCACCCAGGCCTTCATGGGCAGTCATCAATAGAAGCTCCCAGCTCTACCCCTAAAAAAAGCAATTAAATGAACATCAGCTAGAAAATGGCAGCCCTATAGGGCTACCACATGCATATAAAGTACTAAGGATAATGAGACAGCTAAACTGACTTGCATGTCATGAAGTCAATTCTTCCACAGGTGAAACTACATCAGCTATGCTTATGAAGCCTACTAACATGGCATGACCTGCTGTCAGAAAGTGACGAAATATCTGCAAAAACTAAAGATCTGTAAAACTAAAGAAATACTTTTTTGCTCTCAAGAGTTAAAGTGTATGGGAATACTGAATGAAAATATAGCTCAAGTGCAATACACAGGAAATTTCACTGGAAGGAAATATGACTGAAAACTGGAAGCTCTGGACTTGTACATTTGATTTACTCTCCACTGCATGTTAATTAGTAGAAAAGTATGAAAATATTGAGCTATATTCCTGAATGCTGCTTCAGCAGAAGCCATAAAGGCTTTTATTTCTTTTCTTGACAAGAAGGAGAAAGATACAGTAATAAATTAAGCTATTGCTAAGAACTGCTATCGGCCTAGAAAGAATATGCCATTTATTAGTTCTTTTTAAGAACACTGATCTACAGCCACTATAGGTACTTACATTACTGAGATAAAAACAGAGCCAAAACTTCTTTGTGCTATGACACATGATGAATACCAAGAGAAACATGTCTGACCTTATGAATTGCTGTAGACATTTGTAGAATGTGAAATTACTAGTAGAAAGAACAATGTACAAGTAAAATGACAGTATATAAGGAAATAAGCCTGGGATGTGCTGCAATAAGTAATTAACATGAAAAACAGAACCATGTGGCAATGTAACAAAGATGCAGTCTAGAAAGAATGCTCACAGGTTCACAGGCAAGTGCTAGGCTAGCTGCTTTGTAGGACATTTTAAGTCTAGTCAGTTTCCCTCAAATGTGAGAATCAAACCATGTACCTTATGGCTGTGAGGAAAACACCTTAACCATTATGCCAACCCTAGCCTCTTGCTCATGCAACTGAAATTTGAGCATGTAGTAAAAGTGTGGCTATAATCATTTGGGAAAACACTGTCCTTCACTTAATCAACGCTACAGAATCTTGCTAGAAAAATATTTTTGCTTCTACACATTTTAGAAAAAAAATTAAACATGTTCAAAAGAATTTGCGTGTGGCTGAAGAAAAGTCTGAAAACAGCACCAGCACATAGCTTTGAGTAGTAAAATGGAAATGAAAAGTTAAATAATGAAATCTGAAAATGCTTCTGAACCACTGACACAGGAATGCAGGTCAGAATTGTCAGAAAAATCATAAGAATTAATGGAAAGAGTGGTAAATTTAATTTAGACAACAATGCACAATGTAATATTTTGTCAGAGAACATTTTTAAACACTGGACATTTTTATAGCTCTGAAGAGATCAGTGTATACACCAACTCCTCTGGCCACTGGGTGGCATTAGTTTTCAAAAGTTGCTAACATATGAAAACAAAATGAGACTGCTAACATTTAGGACTGTTTGGCTTCTGAGAAGCTAGGAATAAAAATGTGATTTCACAGTACAAAAAGTATAGGGTGCATGTGTACAAAATCATTCAGGCAATCGCACAGAAATTCTAGGTACTCTGCAGAATCATTACAATGACATCGAGCAAGGTCATAATTATTTATTAAAATGCTTAAGCAGCTTGCCTTAAGACGAAAATATACAAATAAAATCTTATGCTATGTCTGTGATTCACACTCCCAGAGAAGTAACAGAAGCACTCGACAAGAAAAAGGAGAACGGGGCATGAAAAGAAAGGAGAGCCTCTGCATCACTATGATGCAAACAGCATACAAGAATATGTGAATAGCAACAGAACTGTTGTAAAGAAAGTTAAAGGTTCACAACTGAACTGAACTGCAAAATATGAGAATGTTTCGACCTTTGCATATTTAATATTCCATCAAGAAGGTATAAATTCCTTAGAGTTCCATTTGGCATTTCATCAGTACCACATGCATTCCAAAAATCTGTTACCTAGGTAACTGAGGGTTTTGACAGTGCCGTAAATAGAATCGATGGCCTATCAGTGTTAGGGTCAGACACAAGTATGGCATGACATGGAATAATACAGTTGCTAAACAGAATAAAACAGCATAATTTCAAGTTAAATAACAGTAAATGAAAAACCTGAGTAAAAACATATATAAATAATACTCGAATTTCAGAGTTCTAAAAACTGATAGACAAAAGGAGAAGTCATATAAATGCCATAGCCAGAAAGCAGACAGACAGTAATGGAGGCTTCTGAAATGCTGTGCTATTGTTCAAAATTTGCATCTAATATGCTTGAGACAGCTATGCACTATGAACAGGAACAGAGTTCTAGACTGTTCAAGAAATTACATAAAGATGCATCAAGATCAAAATGCTACTCAATACCTAAAGAGGGTAAGGATCCATCAGATCAAGCTTCATACATCCCCATTTCAATACTAAATCATGATTATAAAATGTTCATGTCTATAATGGCTAAAGGAATGGCAAAAGTAATGCCAAAAGTGATAGCTATGGATCAATGTGGATTTGTGGAGGTGAGGCAAACATTTGACAACATTAATAGAACCGTGATGATCCAGAGGGAAGAGAATGTAAGAAAATACCATTGTTGGTGGTGGGTCTTGATGCAGGGAAAGCATTTGACAGAGTAAGCTGTGACTTTACGAGTAGAGCAATGGAAGCATTTGCATTTCCTGAAAATATTCTACACTTGATTAGGAGAATATATGAGGGATCAGAGGTGAAAATTTAAGTGGGTGGGGTCCTCTCTGACAATTTCTGCTTGAGCAAAGGAACCAGGCAGGGATGTCCTCTTTCCCCTTATTATTTGCATTATATTTAGAACCACTGGCAAAAAAATAAGGGACTCAGAAATTCAAGGATATAATTGGTATGGTAGTCAAGAAAAGCTGTCTTTATTTGCAGATGATATTATTTTGTACCTAAGCCGTGGAGGTGCAGCGGTAGCGTTGTTGCCTCACAGAAAGAGGTTCTCCCATTCGATTCTCGGCTGGAGCACCTTCTGTATGGAGTCTGCATGTCCTCCCCATGGTCGAGTGGCCTTCGAAAGACATACGTGAATGGGCGTGCCTTTGTTGAAGGTTGGGCATTGGGCTGGCACCTCGACACCATAAAAAATAGACTGCCAATCATTAGCGGACTGGAGTTCCGCTGTGGCGACCTCTAACCAGGAAAAGCCGAAAGAAAACAACAACATTATTTTGTACCTGACAAAACCAGAAAAAGACATTATAGTGTTGTGGAACATTTTGAGACAGTTTCAGATCTTTTTGGGATACAAAATTAATGAAGCTAAAACAAAGGCAATAGTGGTAAATTATGTACCCAGACCCATTTGACATGTTAGTGAGGACCAAATCCAGTATGTTTGTTCCTCTTGGGTTATGAACAATTTGTTCCAGGGCATTTGAGTTAAAGTCAAGGAATAATTTTGCACCAGTAGGTTTGGGCTAGCACAGGTTTCCAGGTGATCGTGGGATAACTGAAATCCCCATAACCAGAGTGTTTGATAATGCTTGGATTGTCTCCAGTTTGGTCAAGTAGGCTTCATGTGTGTCATGACCCATACAGGGGAATCTATAAATGGCTATGACTTGAATGGGGGTCATACCCACCATAACTCCATGGAATTGTCCAATTTAACTAGATGGGAGGTGAATTTATCTCCAATACATAGAAACACTGCGGGGCGGCCGTGGTGGCACAGCGGTTAGCACTGTCGCCTCACAGCAAGAGGTTCTCATATTCGATTCTCAGCTGGGGTGCCTTCTGTGCAGTGTCTGCATGCCCTCCTTGTGGTCGCATGAGTTTCCTACTACATCCTAAAGACATGCTATAGGTGGACTGGACACTCTAAATTGGCCCTAGGTGTGACTGGAAATGTGTGTGTGTGCCTTTTGTGGAAGGTTGGGCGCCGGGCTGGCAACTCGACACCGTAAAACTCCACAACCAATCGTTCTGCGGACTGTTGTTCTGCTGTGGCGACCCCTGACCAGGAAAGGCCAAAAGGGGAAGAAGAAGATTAAAAATGATTCTAGTGTGGCAGCTAAGGATATGTGGGAAGAGACTAAACACAAGATAATACAAAAACTGAGAAAATGGAAGCTTTGTAACATGGATATGGATAATAAGATACAAGCAGTCAAAATGTTTTTAGTCCCTTTAGTCTTATACACAGGCAGGCATATTTTTATCAACCAGATGAGAAGTTGTGGGTAGCAATTAATAAAGAGCTGAAGGACTTTATCTGAGAGAGGAAGATGGCAAGAGTCAAGTGGGATAAGCTGATTCTTTTCTGTAGAACAGGGTGGACTGAGATTACCCAATTTGAAAGGGTATTTCAGAACTACACATTTAAGACTCCTATACATAACACAAGCGGAAAACTATAATTCAAAGTGGAAAGGGATGATGATGAAACACTGGGGAAGCTCAAGAGTTGGGAGGGTGGCCTAATGGTTAAGGTGTTTGCCTTACAAACACAAAGTGCAGGGTTTGAGTCTCACAAGAGATAATTGGTTATGCTTAAAATGACTCGCAAGGGCAGTTAGCTTAGTACTAATCTATGAACCAATGAACCTATAAGAAACAAGGAGAGACTGGGATTTTGGATGAAGGCCTTTAAGAAGAATAACAATAATCATGCCAGATATTATACCCATAAAGTGGCAGAAAGAAGAAGAACTAAACCAACACAGGAATGGAGAGAGACAGCCTGCCGATAGGATGACTGCAATTAAGGATACAGACAAGAGGGGGCCAGAACTTATTGGAGAAACTGGAAATGGAACCAAGGTATTGAGAGCAAATAACTAGAGAGGGAAAGATGACAGAACGGGAAGACGCCAATAATTTATTTGGACTGCAGGTTAAAGACTGCCTTCCCTATCAAGGATTGATATCGGAGCACAGGCAAAGAGAAAGAAATAGGGGGGTCCTAAAGAAAAGACGAGCACTGGTAGAGTTTTTAACAGAATCTAGAACAGAAGCTCCCATTAAAAAAGAATAATTAGTAGAGCATATAAAATATTGCGCGATAACTACAAGAATCAATTAGAGGAGGTTACAAAGGATTGGGTAGAGAGCCTGGATAAGCAATTCACAAAGAAACAATGGAAGGATATATCTGTGTGTCTCCCAGACATGCAACAAAATATAGAAGATTTAGAATTTTTGCTTGGAAATGTTTACATAGATATTTTTATATCCCAAGTAGACTCCAGAGAATTTTTCCTCAGCAGGTACACAGTAAATGTTGGAGGTGTGAAGGGGGAAGAAAGAGGTAATTGAGAATATATTTTCTGGGAGTGTGGTGAGTTGGTGGACTTTAAGGATTCCCTGTGGGAGGAACTGTCGGAGATGCTGGGTGAGCAGACTAGTCTGACGAGGGAGATGATTTTTCCAAGCTAATCGGAACTGTCTAGCCAAGGTAACACCTTGCTGTGTTCTAATAATGGTGGCTGCCAAAAACGCAGTTACTAAAAATGGAACTCAAAATCTAAACCAACTATCCTGGCAGCAGTAAATATAGTAACAGAGATAAATCAACTTGTACTGAGATCTTTAGAAAAGGGTAGGGGCAAACTACATGGGAAAAATGTGAATTGTGGGAACAATACACAACAAGGGAGGAATGAAGCCTAAAAGGCAGCAGGACTTAAATGAGCTATGTGATGTTTGAGTGAGAAAGATTAGGTAGATTATAAGTGATGTATAATGTTTGCAACTGGAAGTGTGTCAGTATGGTTTGTGATGTAAAATGCTTGTGACTAGGATTGCGTCAATGTGGTTTGTTTTCACTTATATAAATGTATGACTGCCTATGTATTAAGTGATAATTTAGTGAAGATCTTTGTTGTTAAAAAAAAATAAAACAGGAATTGAATAATTTATGTAATACTGCTTAAGTTATATGATATATGGCAAAATATGTGAAATATAATGTTTATGTTAATATAGTTTGATTACTTATAAATGAATGTAAATTTGTCAATGTCAAAACTGATAATTCAATAAAGGTGTTTGGGGAGGGGATCAAAATTCTACTTAAATACACATAGAAGCCAGTCACAATGGTATGCAACCCATGAAACTACAAGAGAACAGATCAACTACATATGGGTCAAAATATTTTCAGAGGCACGAAACAGGCACACTATCAGAAAAAGAACTGTTAACAGCATTGTATGGATATCCCAAATTACATAAATTTGTCTAAAGTAAAGGGGCTGAAATGGAAGCAGACTGCAAAACTTATTCAGAAATTTTCTGAAGAAGGTACCTCTGAGATTGCAGATAACACAGCTTAACCTACAAGTGTATAATCTGAAAATAAAATACCTTCCTGGCATGGGACTACATGTAATAGATATTTTGACCACACAGCATTTACCAAAGAAGCATAAAAGGGTGAGAGAAGAAGAAATACAGATTCTTTGCAGAATTCTACAGTTACCTAGTATACAGGAAAAAAAAAATTAAGATACACACTGACAATGATTTAAAATGTAGTTACAGAAAAACATTATAATGAATGGCAAAAATCATTAACGAAAGAATAAAATTATGCCTTATTCTTTATTTATATAATAGGTAAGTTATGTCCCAGTGCTTATTGTTCAAATTTACAGTTGATGATTAACTCAAAAAATGCTTCAAAGGATACATAAAAACATCTACGAACTGTAATGTAGAATGCAAATTCAAATAGGATAAATACATGTCTAAAGACACGCTTCTGGAGCATTTCTCCCCGGGCCTCCGCTGAAAACAGGATCTGTGGAACCTAATCGGACTTTCCCGGTCAACAAATGTTAAATAAAAATAAAAAATAAAATAAACAAACAGTAGAGAGTTGTCCAAATGCACTCCAAATGAAGACATGACAGTATACCCAAATGCCACACAGCCTGGAACAGAGTGGGCAAAGATTTGTTGCAGTTCACAAAAATTGTTGTGTGCAATGTGTGTGCAGTTTTCTAAATACCCTGAAATTTACATAATCAGTGCAACTCTGATTACTGCATTAACACTTGTATTCTTGAGACACAACATAACTTATCTGACAGTGGTCTGGAACACAAAAAAACAAACAAAAAAAATCCGACAAAAGATTTGTGAGTGAATAAGAATTCAGAAATCTAACATTCAGTCCACCCTCTCCAAAGTTTAAAGGGCAACGTGCAAGTAGCTAAACAGTGAAAAATCTCATGAGAAAGTGAAGTATTATAAGGACTCTCAATTTTGTAATACAGGAATACTCCAGTGCATGGATTTGGTCTCTGACTTACTCAACTGTTAATAGGTAGAAGATTGAAAAATGAACTGCTAATACATTAAAATTAACATAAAGGAAACACTGGAAATAAATTAATAGACTGGACTACTACTATGACAAAATGCACAATAGTACTATATTTACAACTCAGAAGCAAGGCAAAAAATACCAAAGCAGTGGGAGTGCTTGTGTCTTAATACTAAAATGGTTGCTAAACAAACCAGCCAAAGGTCCACTGTTCAAATGAAATACAAATGTTACTGAGAACAAATCACAGACCTGTGCATAACAAACACGATGAAGTCAAAATTTCTAGAGGATGAACAACCATGATGTCAAAGCCAGCCTGCTGTAGCATAACAATGTGAAAAGTGTGACGGCCAGGAGCTGTGGAGACAAAGACTTCTGGAGGTGTATAAACAAGTAAAGCAAAAGCTGTAGTGTATCAAGAACGGTCACAAAGGCAACATTAGAATAATAATGACTGCTTAACTTGAGCAAGAAACAGCAATCTAAGTCCTGGTATCCACAGAAACCACCATATCCAGCAATTAAAGCAATAGTTGTTGAGGTTTAATCCACAGATATGAGATTGTAATAACATATGAATTATTATTGGCCACAGTAATTTATTTCAACCCACAATACACACATACACATGTCCCCACCAAATGAATAAATACATAAATAACGGCCAAATTTATTTCAGCTTGCTGCTGTCAGAATCATATAGTACAAACAACTGGAAACCACCCTGCAATATGTATGCACTTGCAAACACACGCACATGACCCTTAATTATAGCCACCGATATGACTGACTGTACAACTTAAATGTTTGATTTCAATGAAATAATGAATAAAGACAAACTGCGCAACAAGAATGCAACTTATCAGCTTAATGCTGTCAAAATACAGTGGGCACCCCACTACAACTCCCACATACCTCTCAACCTCTTAGCTCAAGAATCAAACAGAACTCTAAAAAAATAATGGAAGATAAAGAACCAAAATCAGAAAGCCATACTTCCCTTGTAATAATTACAAAGCTGTGAGAATATCAGGCTTTGCATTAGCATGCTTCTTCTGAAGGCTATTAAGTCTTAAACTCAATTGTCTGTCATGGTTTAACAATGGAGAAAGAATAGTTGTGTAAAATCTTACCATAACCATAAATGTCCTTCTCTTCTATATGCTGCAGCATTCATTACATGAGGGAATTCGCCTCCAGCTGACTTGTATGCCCTGCCAGTATACCAAAGTCTTAATGCTACTGTAAGGTACATGATGCCGCACACCATCCAGCATACATCGGTCATAAAGAGACGTCAAGTATAAAGTGGACGTCAGCACACACCAACCTCAGAACTGAATGCCGCCAAGCAACAGCCTGGGCTGAGGTGAAAGAATATGCCATCAGGAAAATAGACAAGAATCAGGGGGAAGGCAGGGGGGGTGGAAGTAATACTGCAGCTTACAGAAGAGAAGGACATCTACAGTTATGGTAAGATTTTACACAACTATTCTATGGCCATCTATTCATATGCTGCAGTATTCATTACATGAGGGAGAATGCCAAAGCTCATGAAAGATTGGGTGGAGGACCAGAAGCATTTTCTACAAAGCCATGCAGAATAGCTCTGGGCAAATCCAGCCCTGGACCTGGAAACGAGATCCAATTTATAGTGTTTAGTGAAGGTATATACAGAGGACGAGGTAGCTGCCTCCAGGATGGAGCTAGTATAGTACAGTTTTGTACCTACCATAAATGTAGATGTCCGATAGATATGCAACTGCAGTCATAACATATGGGTTGTCCTGCCTCAGGCAGCCCTCGGTCGGCCGGATTCCAAAGTCTGGGTCCGACGTCGGCTGATGTCGCATTTCTCTCCGACGTCAGAGCGGCTGGAGTACATAAGCATCAGCCGACGCCATTTTCTTCAGTGTTTCTTGCCCCAGATGCCAGGTGCCCTCCAAGGAAGGCTGTAATCAAATTGGAAGACAAAAACAGGATTCCAGACAAATAAGTAAGCAATAAACAGATACACCATAACAGATATCCCCAGCTAAGAGAAACAGGGATAGGAGTGGACCCAAGGCATAGAGGGGTATGGAGGGAGGGAAAATCCGACTGCAGTTGCATATCTATCGGACATCTACATTTATGGTAGGTACAAAACTGTACTATGTCCTTCAAGAATGCAACTGCAGTCATAACATATGGGTTGAATACCATAGCTTAGCTGGGGAAGGAGGAATGCTCTAGGAAAGAGATGGTGTGGCAATCAAACCGTGCAGGACTGCCGAAGCAAAGCCTGCTCTGGATCTGGAATATAAAGGGAGATTGTAGTGTTTGGAGAATGTATGCACGGAGCTCCATGTAGCAGCTTCTAGAATGTCTTTTGTAGGCACCCCTCTTAAGAATGCTGTAGAGGTGGCTGTAGCTCTGGTGGAATGTGGTCTGACATTGGCTGGAACATTCTTCCCATGGAAGGAATAACAAAATCTGATGCAATGTCCAATCCATTTTGAAATAGTCTGTTTGGAAATTGCTTTTCCTTGTACTCCAGGGCGTAAGCTACAAAAGCTGATCAGACTTCCTACTGGTCTTGGTTCTGTCCAGGTAGTAGCGAAGTTGTCTGTGAATGTCCAAGGTATGCAACAGTCTTTCCCCTTTGCTCTCAGGATTGGGGAAGAAAGTAGGCAGGTGAATAGCTTGATTTAAAGAAACCCTAGATACCACCTTTGGCATAAAAGTAGGGTTGGTTCTTAAGGAGACCCTGTCTCTGTGAAAGATTATGAACGGTGGTGTTGCCATTAGGGCCTGTAGTTCCGAAACCCTTCTTGGTGAGGTGATTGCCAACAGGAAAGCTGTCTTCTATGATAAAAATTGTAAGTCCACTGAAGCTGCTGGCTCAAAGGGAGGTAGAGTCAGTTTTTCTAGGACAAAGTTGAGGTCCCAAGCTGGCACTGGAGCCTTTCTTGGTGGCTTAATGTTCTTGATTCTCCTGAGGAATTGCCTTAACAGAGGATGTGAAAACACAGGCGGATCAGTGTTATATCTAGCTGAGATAGCTGAAGCATGTATCTTTATGGAAGAATATGAGAGTCCATTCTGTAGCATATCTGCCAAATATTCCAGGATGAGTGGGATATTCAATAATGATGCATCATGTCCCTTGCTGGTATTCCAAATGCTGAATCTCTTCCATTTTGCTAAGTAAACCTTTCTGGTGGATGGTCTTCGAGCTTCTGTTAATATCCGCTGGACTTCCTTGGAGAGAGATAGATTGAGGTTATTCATGGGATCTCCCAGGCTGTTAGCTGCAGTGTCTGAAGGTTTGGATGCACTGTTTTGAAGTTGTGTTGAGTCAAAAGTAGGGGCCATTGGGGAAGGCCCCACTTTTTGTTGTGACATATGCTCCGTAGTAGTGGGTACCAGTGTTGTCTTGGCCAGTCTGGAGCTATTAGGATCCCCTTGGGCCTCTCTGCTTTGATCTTTAATAATACTGTGGTCATCAGTGGCAGAGGTGGGAATGCATAAATTTTTAGAAAGTTCCAGTTGAATGAAAGAGCATCTATTTTCCAAGCTTGTGGATGGTATGTCCTTGAACAGAATTTTTGTAGATGATGGTTGAGGTGGGAGGCAAATAGGTCTACTTCTGGCCTGCCCCATGTCGAGGTGAGTTGTGTGAAGATTTTCGGATGTAACCTCCACTTGTGTGGATCTATGAAATTCCTGCTTAGGCTGTCCGCCAGCACATTGTCTTTGTCTGGAACAAACTGGGATTGCAACTGTATGTTTAGGCTCAGTGATTTTTCCCAAAGATTCATTGTCAGTCTGCAAAGGGGGTAGGAATGGGTGCCCCCTTGCTTGTTTATGCACCACATCACAGTGGTGTTGTCTGTCCGTATCAGTAGATGGCCTTGCTGAAGTTGTTGTCGAAAGGCCTCGATGGCATGCATTACTGCCAGCATTTCCTTTTGGTTTATATGCAGATGTGTTTCCTTTGGAGACCATTGTCCTTGTATACATCTGCCCTCCATGTGCGCCCCCCCCATCCAAGGTCTGAGGCGTCTGTGGTCATGGTCTGTGTTATCTGAGGTTTTTTGAATGACATACCTGTGTTTGCCTGGCTTATAGAGGCCCACCATAGGAATTCCTTTTGTAGGCATGGAATGAGTGGTATGGTTGTCTCTAGGTTGTTGCTGTGCTGAGACCATAGGCTTTTTAGGTACCATTGAAGCTTTCTCATGTGTAGTCTTGCTAATGGAACCAGGAGAACGCAGGATGCCATGTAACCCAGGGCCTGTAGGAATCCCCTTGCAGTCATCTGGGTGAGTTTTGCCAAACCTTTGAAATAATGAGTTAACTTCTCTTGCTTGTCTTCTGTCAGGTAAGCCATTTGAGAGGCTGTGTCTAGATTGGCTCCTAAGAAGGTAATTTGCTGGGATGGCTGAAGTCTTGACTTTTGGAAGCTGACTGTGTATGCCAGAGCCTGTAGCAATTGTATGACATAGTTCAAGTTTTTTGTCAAAATCAATTTGTCGTCCACTTGTATGAGGCAGTCGTCCAGGTATGGGTAAATTTGGATCCCCTGGAGCCTGCAATGAGCAATTACTGAAGCCAGGCATTTTGTAAATACTCTGGGCGCAGTAGATAAGCCAAATGGCAATGCTGAGAACTGATAATGCTCTGGCCCTGCAAGAAATCTGAGGTATCTTCTGCAGCTGTGTCTGATAGGGACATGCAGGTATGCCTCCTTGAGGTCCAGAGTAATCAGCCAAGACCCCTTGCCCAGCATGGGAAGGAGTTGCTGTAGAGTCAGCATTTTGAACTTTGGTAATATGAGAAAAGTGTTTAATGCGGACAAATCCAGTATTGGTCTCCATTGAGTTTCTTTTCTTGAAACAAGGAACAGTCTTGAGTAAAACCCCTGGCCTTGTTCTTGTTGTGGAACTCTTTCTATTGCTTTGATCTGAGCAAGCAGAGAAATTTGCTTGATAGCCTCTGCCCTCTGGTTTTGTGGTAGGTTTGGCATGCCTTGTTTTCTTGGTAAGGTATGAAAGTGGAACCTGTAACCTTGGTCTAAAATGTCCAAAATCCATTTGTCCTTTGTCAATCTGTGCCAACTGTCTGAAAACAGAGATAATTTTCCGCCTAAGGAAGCTTCTATTTGCTCCTTGGTCAGCGGAAGTAGAGGAAAGTCATTGAGATTGTCCCTGTGGGGCAGGGGAGACCCCTGTGTCACTTCTTTGGTTTGCTGGTTGCCATTGTCGTCCCCTGTAAGAACCTCTGTATTGTCTTCTTCCTCGTCCACGCCTGTTTTTACCCCTTTGAAATCTTTCAGGATTAGGAAAGGACCAATTTTTAGAAGGCCAATTCCTGCTGAATCTGGGTGGCTGAACCTGGAGGAAATCTTTGACCGTCTGAACTGATTTTGCTTTTTCCTCGATGGACTTTAACACATCTTTAGCATTAGTACCAAAAAGCTTGTTCTTTTCCAAAGGTGCATCAAGAAGTTTTGCCTTAACATGATCTGGTAGAGGTTGTTCTTTTAACCATGCATGTCTACGAATGACCGCCCCTGTCATAGCTGCCCTACATGAAGCTTCCAATGCATCATATCCACACTGCAGAAAGTGACTGCTGACTTGCTGAGAATTATGTACAGCTTCCTGCAAAGACTTCCTGTCTAAAGGTTCAGGAGAGGCCAATGTTTTCTGTAAATCATCTAACAGGTAATCCTGATATTGAAACATATGAAAGAGGCAATTCAGAGCTCTCATAGATAAAGTAGTGGAGGTGTAGACCTTTTTCCCCATCTCTCTAATGACCTAGCTTCCCTGTTGGAAGGCAAGGGATTTTTGGAGGTGGATGCTGAAACCCCTTTAGGTCCCTGAGAAATAGTTTCTAAATCAACAGCATGGGCCCTAAAGAAATGAGAATGTGTTTCTGGGACCCTATAATATCTGTCTGGCTTGGCTGGGGCAGGAGGAAGAGTATCCGGGGTAACACTGGAGTCAGAGTATAGGTCATTCAAAACATCAAGCACAGGAGGTATAGCCAGGGGCCTGTGTTGGGGCTTTTTAAGGAAGGTTCGAAGGCGCTTTCTTGAATCAGAATATTCCTGGCCTTGCCACTTAAAATGTTCCCTCATGGTATGTAGAACTTCCCCAAAAGAAATATCCTCAGGAGGGGAGGCCGAGGGGATGGAATCCTCTGCATCCGAGTCCTCATAGGTCTGGAAGGGCTCTTCCTGGCCATCGGAGTGAACAGAGTCCTCAGAATCTTCATCTGAAGGGATAGGGTCAGAGGGTTCAACCCTGGGCCTCTTATCAGGAGGAGGCTGGGATCCTCTCTCAGGATGGGCCTGTGAACCTCTAATCATGGAAATTAAGTCTGCGGCCATAGTCATGATTTGTGTTTCAGGAGTAAGCTGAGGTAAGGCCTTAGCAGTAAGGTGCTTGGTCTTGCTGGCTGCCTTAGCACGTGTGTAGGCCTTAATAGACATGGCCATAGGAGGCCTAGCAGCTCCACGTGCAGGAGTGACCTTATCTACAGCAATGGTCTTGGGCATTTCCTCGGTTTCAGTATCCGGAGGAAAATCTATAACTGGCGTCGGTGTGGCCTCCGGTATCGGAGGTGTCGGTAAAGTGGTGTCTTCGGTTCGGAGCTGTGAAATAACCGTCTCAGGGGGAACCGGAGCACTCGCGGTAGGTTTTGGCGTGGAGTCGGTGGAAGACGCGGGCCGAGGATGTCGGTCCCGGTCTTTTCGTTTCTTAGGAGTCTGCGATGTCGGAAGTTCCGACGGCATTGTATAAGCAAATTTATCGCCGAAAAAGTCTTCAGCGAACTCCGCCTGGCACCTAAGAGTGCGCTTATTGAAGCGAGCACAGGCGACACAGGCCGAGACGTCGTGGTCTGGGCCAAGGCAAGGAAGACAGTAAGAGTGGAAATCCTTATGAGGTATTTGTTTACCACAAGACAGACAATTGTTAACTTTTTCAGTAATTTCTGACATCGGCTGAGGCAAGAAAGGTCCCCAACGGGGTACTTAGCTTTTTTGATGACTTCGGATTCGAAGAATACAGGAGCTGACCGACCGGCACTTGCGAACTGCTTCTGCTTCGGGCACCGCGCGGCAAGAAAGACTGGAGAAAATGGCGTCGGCTGATGCTTATGTACTCCAGCCGCTCTGACGTCAGAGAGAAATGCGACATCAGCCGACGTCGGACCCAGACTTTGGAATCCGGCCGACCGAGGGCTGCCTGAGGCAGGACAACCCATATGTTATGACTGCAGTTGCATTCTTGAAGGGCATCCAAGCCTTTAAAGAAGGCTCCCGATGAGGACACAGCTCTAGTACAGTGTTCCTTCACAGGGGTAGACAGGCTCTTTCCATTGGCAGAACAACACAAAGAAATAGCTTTAGCGATCCAAGAGGAAACAGTATGCTTGGAAACAGGTTGAGCCAGAGCCCTTGGGTGGTAAGAAACAAACAGGCACACAGATTTGCAGACAGACTTAGTTTTGTCTAGGTAGTATATGATTTGCCTGTGTACATACAACGTGTGCAAAATCCTCTCACTGGAGGATTTGAGGAGAAAGAAAAAAGGTGGGAAGGTTGATAGACTGATTGAGGGACAATTCAAGAACCACCTTGGGCATAAAAGAGGGATTAGTGTACAGATACCCTGTCCCTGTGGAAGATAGTAAAAGGGGGATTACACACTGAAACCTGCAAATCAGAGTCCCTTCTGGCAGAAGTAATGGCCACTAACAAGACAGTTTTCCAAGTGCAGAGTTATAGGGAAGAACAACTTGCCACCTCAAATGGGGGCAGGGTAAGTCTTCCAAAACAAAGTTAAGATTCCAAGGAGGAATCACTGGCTTCCTTAGTGGTCTGATGTGAAGGACGCCTGTAAGGAATAGTTTGACTTCCAACTTAGAAGCTAAAGGAGGAGACATAGGCAGACAAGCTGAAATAGCTGAGAGGTGGGCTTTCAAAGAAGAGTAAGAGAGCCCACTCTTCATTAATTCACACAGATAGGACAAAACCACTGGGACAACCAATAACAGTGGTTGTAAATCCTTTTTAAGACACCAGATGGAAAACCTCTTCCATCTGGAAATGTAGGATTTCCTAGTAGTTGGTTTTCTTGCCTCCTGCAGAACTTGCAGCACGTCTTCTGAGAAAAGGTGTCTGAAGAGAGTTAAAACCCTATCACCCACAGGGTCAGGTTCAGAGTTGACAACTGTGGATACATTAGAGTCCCCTTCTTCTGTGTGAGCAGGTCCATCCTGTGGGGTAACTTGTGGTGACTGCCCCTGGCTAAATGCAGGAAGAGGGGGAACCTATGCTGTCTTGGCCAAAAGGGGGTCACCAGCAAGATTTTTGGTTGGTACCACTGAGTCTTCAGTAGGAAGTTTTGGATAAATGGGAAGGGGGAGATGCATAAAGAAACATCCCCTTCCAAGAGAAAGACAGAGCGTCCACCTTCCATGCCACAGGATGTGGAACCTTGCCACAAAATTTAGGAAGTTGTCTGTTCATGGGGGAGGCAAAAGGATCTATCGGAGGTGTACCCCATAGATGGACCAAGTCCAGAAACCCATCCCTGTGTAGCATCCATTTGTGAGACTAAGTCATGGACCTGCTTAAAGTATCTGCCACCACATTCTGGGCTGAAGGAAGGTAAACAGCCTGAAGAGAGATTTGGCTTTGTAAGGCTAACTCCCAGGCCTGAAGGGCTAGTCTGCATAGGAGGTAAGGCTTCATCTCTCCTTGTTTGTTGATGTACCAGAGGAATGGGATGTTGTCTGTAAACCACCTCAATATTCCTGGGGAAAGCATGGATTTGAAGGGCAAAAATCAGAACCCTCATCTCTTTTATGTTGATTTGCTCCTTTGTCTGGGTTGTAAACCATGCATCCCTGACTTTCCATGTTTGTAGAGCTGCACCTCATCCTGTGTCTGAAGCAGTGGTGTACAACTCCTGGGTGGGAAGGGGAGCTGTAGAGGTAGGCCTGGATTCCTTGAAATCTGAAGGATCCCCCAATCTAACTCCTATTTTAAACAAGGAATGAGTGGAATAACAAAGTCCGGAGGATGGGAGTGTTTCATCCAAACAGTCCTTAAAAATACAGTGAAATTTTTCTCACGTGTAGCTTGGCCAAGGGAGCATGGGAATAGTGGATGCCATGAATCCCAGAAGACATAGGAATTCCCTGGCAGTCAAGGATTGCAGGGGTAATTAGCCCTGGAGATAGGAAATAATGAACAGGGCCTTCTCTGTGGGCAGGGAGGCTAACATCCTGTCTGAATGCTGCAGTTGAGAAAAATGTGGTCTTGAAAAGGGGTCAGAGAGGACTTTTGATAATTTATTGTGAAGCCCAAACTCTCTAGAAGAGAAAATTGTGAAGGTTAGATTGTCTAAAAGATGGTATAAGGACTGGACCTAGATGAACAGATCATCTAGTTAATGGAAAAGCTGTATACCCTGAAGTCTGCAATAAGCTATGACAGGAGCTAAACATTTCGTGAAGACCCTCAATGCCGTAGACAGACCAAAGGGCAAAGCATAGAACTGGAAATGTGAGGAAGCAACAGAAAAACAAAGTCATTTCCTGAACTGATTGTGAAGGAGGATATGAAGGTAGGCATCTTTGATGTCTAATGATACCATGAAGGCTAGGGGAAGAAGGCTGGGCAAAGTCAGTATTCGAAAGGTGGGAACTTTCAGAAAGGTATTTAAATTGGAGTGGTCCAGAATGGGCCTCCAGGGGACATCCTTCCCGGGGATCAAAAACATACTGGAGTAGAATCCCTTTCCCAGTAGAGAGGGGAGAACATTTTGAATAGTCCCTTGAGAAAGAAGAGCAGATACAATCTGAGAAAAAGTTCCAACTGTTCTTTTGGTGGCTGTGGGATACCCCTGAAGGAGAGGAAAGTTTCACAAACCATGAAATATCCTTGTTTGATGATGGAGAGGACCCAAGAGTCCTGGGTTATCAGTTTCCAAGCAGGAAGGGAGAGAGAGGTGGAGAGATAGGGAGGTGGATGGCCCTGGAGGCAGGTAGTCACAGGTTACCGTGCTTGGGCTGGGGCTGAAAGAACTGTTTCTGAGAGGGTGTAGAAGGAAAGGTCTTAGAAGAGGTTTGTTTCTTGGGACCCCTCTTTCCTATGGATGAAGAAAACAAAACAGTTTTCCTAACAAAGGTGGTCTTAGCAGGACAGTTCCTCTGGAACCTGGGGATAGGAGAAAAGAAGATATGTTTAAGATCGTGGATATCCTTGTGTTTCTCTTATAGTGACTTAAAAAGGTCTGCAGCTGAGCTACCAAATAAGGCTTTATTGTTGAGAGGGGTAGCCATCAGTGTAAGGTTTGTAAACGGAGCCAGGAATACCTCCTCAGAACTGACCCAGAAGCTGCTGCCCTGGCAGAGGCATCCACAGCACTTGACAGAGTGTCTTGTAACCTGGGAAGAGGAAAGAAAAGTTGTTTAAGAACTTACCATAACCATAGATGTCCTTCTCCTCCATGTTGCAGTATTCTGCATATGGGATTACACTTCCAGTCTCATGTACGCACGGTCAGTATTCAAAAGCTTTCAGTCCCTCCAAGGTGCGCGAGGTGTCAGGTTTAGGCGAGAGTATGTAGGCCATAAAAGTGACATCAACACACATCAGCCGTCAGAACTGAAGGTCCCAATCAGAGCCAGTCCCAACAGGGCAATGCCAAGTCATTGCTATCCAGAGAGGGAAACATAGCTGATAAGAGAGGGAGGGTAAGAATACTGCAACATGGAAGAGAAGGACATCTATGGTTATGGTAAGTTCTTACACAACTTTTCTATGTTCTTCTATTCCTGTGTTGCAGTATTCTGCATATGGGTGAGTGCCAAAGCTCACCAAGCAAGGATTGTTGGTATGGAAGCAGATTCCAGGAATTCATGCAGGGCAGCCCTAGCAAACCCTGCCCTGGACCTAGAGATGTGGTCTAGTTTGTAGTGTTTGGTGAAAGTATGAACTGAACACCAAATAGCTGCCTCCAGGATGAAAGAGGTGTCCAGGCCCTTGAAGAAAGCCCGTGAGGATGTCATGGCTCTAGTGGAGTGGGCTCTTACTGTACGCTAAAGTGATTTACCATGGTGATGGTAACACAAGGTAATGGCCTTGGAGATCCAAGTGGAAATAGTCTGTTTGGACACAACCTTCCCTAGTGCTCTAGGGTGGAAATTTATGAAAGTTGGTCAGTCTATCTGACAGACTTGGTGTTGTGGAGGTAGAATCTAATTTGTCTGTGGACATCCAGGGAATGAAGTACTCTTTCACTTCCTTGTGGGTTTGGGAAAAATACAGGTAAGTGGATGGCCTGATTGAGAGACAGGTCATTGACTACCTTGGGCATGAAAGATGGGTTTGTCCTGAGGGTAACCCTTGTCTTTATGAAAGACAAGAAAAGAAGGGGTAGTCATTAGTGCTTGGAGCTCAGACACCCTTCTGGCTGAAGTGATAGCCACTAGCAGGACTGTCTTCCAGGTGCAAAGTTTTAGGGAAGCTTGATCAGCTGGCTCAAAGGGTGGAAGTGTAAGCTTCTCCAGCACATAGTCAAGATCCCAAGGAGGAGGAGCAGGTTTCCTCGGGGACCGAGATGCAGGACCCCTCTTGGGAAGAGCTTCAAAGGGAGTCTGGATGCTAAGGGGGATCCATGGGTAAACATGCAGAGATAGACAGGTGTGCCTTAACAGATGAGTAGGCCAAGCCAGTCTGAAGTAACTCACACATATAAGACAGCACTAGGGGAATGTCGCTGGTAAGTGGATCCAGCTGCTTATTTTGACACCAAGAAATGAACCTTTTTCATTTAGACAGGTGTGATTTCCTAGTGTCAGGTTTCCTGGCCACCTGCAGGACATTGAGTACATCCTCATTGTAAAGGTGTCTGTATGGGATCAGAAGCCTATCCGGCACAGGATCAGGTGTAGCAGCTGCCACTGAAGATGGATTAGAGATCCCTTGTGCTGTGTGAGAAGGCCGACTCTGTGGGGTAACTTGTGGTGATTGCCCTTGGACAATTGAAGGAGTAAGGGGAACCAATGCTGTCGGGGCCAGTAGGAAGTCACCTGCAAGATATTTGGATTTTCCTGCTGAATCCGTAGCAGGATGCTCTGAATGACGGGGAAGGGGGGAATGCATAAAGGTATATCCCCTTCCATGAGACAGTGAAGGGATCTGTTGCCAGTGCCTGTGGGTCTGGTGTCCTGGTGCAGTATCCAGGAAGTTAATTGGTTAATTTGAAGCAGGAGACAAAATGTAGCTAAGTCTCTACAGCTGCAAAACATGATCCCAGCAGTTGATTCAAAGTCACTTTATTTACAAAGATAAACATGGTTAGCGCTTTTGTTTAAAACTAGGTTAAACTTCATCAGACATTTAAAAATATTACATCACATCCTTTTATACTGCCACTTCTTCTTTCATTGGACACATGTTGTGATTTGACATACATATATAATGCTCTACTGTTATTATAAATACAGCGATAAATATATTAAAATCTACACTAAAAATATACACTAAAATATACTTGTTATATATATCATAAGTATTATAAAATCTTCCATATGAAATAACCATGCAGAATACAGCCTGATCAATTAATTTTCTTTCTTTGCAAAGCTTTCAGTTTTAAAACTGATGCTATAGAGTTACGCTCATTAATTCCAGGCCAATTGTCCGCCTGTACTCTAATTTGCCATTTAAATTTTTTAAGCTCTAACTACACCCCCCATGGTTTCTTATCTTCAATATTTACATGGTTGATGACCATAAAAGAAAAATGGTGATTATTATATTCATAAATATGCTTTGCTAAAGCATTATTTAATTTATTTTTCTTTATGGCATAGTCATGTTCATATATTCTTTGAGACAAACGTCTCTCCATTTTTCTAATATAAAATACCGAACATGCATTGTATACTGCTAAATAAACAACCGCTTTCGAGTTGCAGTTGTATTTAACTTTTCAAAAAAAAATCTTATATTTCTAAGGTAAAAATTATCACCAATGTTCACTTTACGGCACCAATGACATGCCCCACATCTAGTCATACCTAACTGAACAGGCATCTGAGTTACCTGTTTAAAAATTTCTTTCAAGCTCTTGCCTTTCTGGTAAACTATTTTAGGTTTTTCATTCATATGGCTTCTGATGTAAGGGTCTTCTAGCAAGATGGACCAGTTTTTTACAAACACATCCCTTATTATATTATGGTCCTGGGTATATGTAATAACCAGAGCTTTAGAAAATTCAGGATTACTATGTAATTCACAATCCTATTCATGCTGTAAGTTAAATGCACCATTATTTTTTGGACTGTTGACATCACAAATATTCTTGGGCCTATCTAAGAGAGGTTTAAAATGGCCCATTCAGTCTCTTGCTACAAACGTCTTGAATTAATGCATCTACCAGACTACTAGAATACTATACTAGAATACTCTCTGTTAATAAACATAGTACACAAAGTAATGCATTCATCCACAAAGTCATCATACTTAGCCACCATCCGGGTTGCCTTAACAAGTTGCCCTTTGACAACAGATCTTTTTTGGTGCTCTGGACGTGAACTACTGTAATGCAAGAAACAATATGAGAAAGTTTCTTTTCTATGGATGACTGCTATGTACGTCTCATTAACTCTGTCTTTAACTAGATGGACATCCAAATGATTCATGTATTCAAAATTAATATCAAAAGTAAACTGCAAAAATTCAGTTGCACCATTTATATATATAAGAAATTCATTCAATAATTCTTGTGAACCAGTCCATATAATACTAATGTCATCCTGAAATCTATGGTAAGACTTAAAAGATTCATTGTACTTAGAATTAAATATGAAATGTTTATATGGATTGGTTCACAAGAGTTATTGAATGTATTTCTTCTATATAAATGGTACAACTGAATTTTTAGAGTTTAATTCATATATTCAAAATTAATATTAAAAGTATGAGGATGATGCAGAATCAACCACTGAACAGCTAGAGTCCACTGAAGAATGCGCATATAAAAGCAGGAAATTGGGACTAAGGTTATGACCGCTGCCATCGACCCTAGAGTTTGAAGGACAGGTCTGGCCCGGGAAGAAGGGCGAACAAGAATTTGCTGCACCTGAAACCTGATTAAGTCTATACGATGTGAAGGAAGAGAGACTATCTGACTTACTGTGTTCAATTGAGCACCTATGAACTCCAAGCTCTGAACATGCTGTAGTGGAGATTTGCAGTTGTTGACGGAGATGCCTAATGATTGACGTTGTTGGAGCAAATAGTCTCCGGACTGCTGTAGGAGATACTTGGTTGGGGAGGTGAGGAGCCAGTGTTCTAAATATGGAAACAGATGGAATTTCAGCAGTCTCAGGTTATCTGCTACCAATGCTGTACACTTGGTAAACACCCTGGGGGTTGTGGTGAGACCAAAAGGCAGGGCTCTGAACTGATAATGACTGGCCCACAGCAGAAAGTACAGAAATCTACAAGATTGTCTATTCATCTTGATGTGACACTACGCGCCCTGAAGATCAAATGAGCCCATCCGATCATCCTTGCATAAAAATGGCAGAATGGAATGAACTACGATTAAATGGAACTTTGATTTCTTCATAAATTGATTCAGTTTGCTTAGATCCAAAATTGGTCTCGGGTTTCCAGTCTTCTTTGGCACTAAAAAAGAACCTTGTGTAAGTTCCGAATCCTTTCTGGTCTAGTGTGGCTGCATGGATGACTCTTGTCTAGCAGCTTTTGAATTTCCTGAGCTGCGGCTTCTCTCTGACTGGGTGGTACATCAGGAAGCCTTCTTGTTTTGGTTAGGGGAATCTGGGGAAAATGGTATGTAATATCCTCTGGATATGATTTTTAGCACCCAAGAATCTTTTGTTATTGAAGCCCAGGCATCCGAGTGCAAAGACAAGCACCCCCCGTCTGGCTCCAGAGGTAAGCAGTGGGCAACCCTTCATGACCACTGAAAGGGTTTATCCTAAAAAGAATCCCAGAAACCCTGATTTTGTGGGCCTCCTCTGCTGCAAGGATGGCATCTTCTATTTGAACCCCCCCCCCCCCAACCTCTGGAGGAGTTATCCTCACGTGAATCCTAGAATGGATCCTGGGACTTATGGAACCACATTTTCTTGCCTCCTCTAGGATTCCTGGAAAAGGATCATTGAGGGGTAGAAAACCATAGCCTTATGGCAGAAAGGGTCTTTCCATCATGTTCAGTCTGGGAAAGTATTTTTTTACAGTAGAGCCAAAAAAAGATGTTTCATCAAAAGCAGCACTGATGAAAGAACACTTAAAGGAGTCCATAAAGTCTCACAGATGCATCCAGGCATGTCTCCTAATGGCTATGCCTGAACTGGCTGCCTGTGAGGTACCCTCTGCAGCATGGGATATTACCTCAAGGATGCACTGGAGATGGATAATAAGACTATCCAGCTGTGAAGAGGACCTCTTGTACTCCTTCCATGGACATGGACTCAGAAAGGGATTTGGAGAGTTCCTTAGTCAAATCCTTCTGTAGTCTTGTGAAGTGTAGCAAGTGATTCGGGACCTCAAGTTAAAAGTTACTGAAGCAAAAATGAGCCTTCCAAACTTGTCCAATGCCACAGACTCTCTTGTTAAGGGATTTAATGGAGGAGCTCTGCTCTACTGGCTACTTTTTAGTGGCTGCCACCAAAACCATAGCATCAACAGGGGCTACTTAGCTCCAATATAATCTATCCTTTGGAGGTGTCAAAAATTTATCTGGGTGATGGGGGCGAGTTTTACAGTATCTGGTTCCTTCCATGTCTGGACAGAAATTAAATCAATAAGCTCATATGTCAGGGAGTCACCCAAGACATACATGGGCCGGACCCAAAAACTTCCAGAAAAATTGACTCCTTTGGGGAGAGGACATCTTCGGACTATCCACCTTTTTATTTAAGAATCTCTAGGATGTCTCTGAAGAAGATGTCATCTGGTGGAGATCTTGAGGATCCATCCACTTCATCAAAGTCAGTATCTTCAGTGAGTGATTCCATAGGGGGAATCTATGGGTCTCCTTTTCCATGTTCTCTTTTGGGGAACCTCTTTAGATGAATGGTCTGAAGAGGTATGAGGAGAGGGGGAGTGCCTCGACGGGATGTATCTGGATGCTAGATGGTACTGGCTGTCCCTGTGGAGTAGGCCTAAGAGGATATGAGCTTGAACCTGAAAGAGGAATGGATGTAGAATCCAAGGAGGGGAAAGTAGTTGTATCTCAGTCAAGAGTAAACCCTCTCCACTATTTCAAAGGCAGAAGGACCAGGAGAAGCTGTGGTTGGTCACACTGGAGCCAAAATCTCCAATGCTACCAAGCCCTAACCCTGTCCAGATTCTGTGCCTCGATCAAGGGGGCACTGGATGGCTCCAACAACATTGGAGTGGAACCTAGTCCCCAGTGATCTGACACTTTGGCTCAAAGACTCATCCAATGGAATCAGAGAGGAACCAGTCAGGGAAGCTATGAGTCAAAGATCTAGTAGTCTTTGGATGCAAAGCAGGCAATTACAGGGCTCTCGGATCTGAAGGCTCTGAAGCTGTGGGGCGGATCAAAGAAGGAGAGATTACTACATAAGTGAAAGGGAGGCTCATGGATCCAATGGGAGATGGAAATGGGATAACTCCCATCTGAATATGATCACTGAGGATCTTCCTCATCATCCTATCTACTTTGGCTTCTGAAAGACTTCTGGAAGACCTAATGGAAAAGGTGGTGGACTGGGGCTTAGACTCTCTCCTCGGGGTCCTCTGGAGAAAAAGGGAATGGAGACAAGGAGAAACAGATTCTATGGTGAACCTGGGTGAGCTGGTTTGAGGAAATTTACCTTGAAGAACAGTCGGATCCGAGTACTTCCTCTTAGGATCCTAAGAAGTCGGATCTAAAGTTTTTTAAAATTTTCTGCAGAGGCCCCGAAGAAGTAGTACAAGTAGTAGCCTTCGGAGAGCAAGTCGGGGACAGCTTACTGGAATCCTTCACCTCCAAAGAGGATTTTGTAGGTTTGCTGGGGTTTTGAGTCCCTGCAGAAACAAAGGAGGAGGAGAAAGCAGCAACCCTTTAAGCACCGACTTAATTCTTCTGTCACTAAATGCCTTGGAATTAAAAGAAGCATAGATGAAGCAGTCAGTGTTAAGCTGTGAAGCTCTGATACAGTAGGCTCACTCCCTATGGGTACTGCAGTTAGACATCTTACGCTTACAGGAAGTGCAGTTTTTAAAACCTGACAGTTTGTCGGACATTTCTGAAGAAAGAAACATCAAAGGTTGAGAAAATATTAAGGGTAGAAGAAATATTTTTTTTAGGTTAGCTACCAGCAATGCTTGAAAAGAATACCCTCTAGAGGGTAGAAAAAACTAAGTAGTACAGGCAAATACCAACTGGACCGAAAAGGCTACCCAAATGGTAGAACAACAAATAAGGCTATTTGTCAAGATACCTGACAAATAAGAATCAGGAGAGGGAGGTGGGTCAATTTAAACACTGATGAGAAATATTAGAAGCAAAACAATACTTACAATAAGTAGAAAAATACCCAAAAGAGCTCTTAGAGTAGGATCTGCGTCTGTAGTGTTATGCAGGCAAACAAGATCTGACTGGGACATTACTGGTAGAGGGAGGAGCTTGTGAGTTGGATCCAAGAGTTTAGCATATGTGGCTGAGTCAGATCCAAGGTCAGACACAATACCCAATCTTTGAGGAAAGAATGAAAAGGACATCATCGGTTCCTGTGTTTAACAACTGCAAAGCTGCCTTCAGCAAGTGTTTCTGTGATTATAAGCCTAATGAAAACTGCAATCCGTTTCTGTGTACATGTATGTGTGTGTGTGTGTGTATGTATTATATAAATGGGTTCGCTCACTGATCCAGCTGGACCTATTTCAGACACTGCCTGGGTATAAACAAGAAATACACAGCTCCCTATTGAAATGTTAGCACTTGAAATGATGAGTGCCAACAAGCGCCCCCTCCCCCCAAAAAAAACCCGGATGAAGATTGCTCTTTCCTTTAAACTTCTTTGGGGACAAGCCCCTCCTCCTCCGAACTTATATATACCAACTCGGTAATGACCATACCGCGCAGAAAAGGGAATATCCCACGAAATGGTCATCTCAGACTTAGTATATGTAAGTCTGTCCTTTCATAGGATCATAGGACGCTACTAGGCTAACAGTCCCTGGGCCTTTACAAGCCTAGCCAAGTTCAACCCATGTTCTCCAGGGTGTCTGGTGCAAGCAGATACTAAAATCAGCACCTATTGCCCCTGTCCAAGAGGGACACAGGTGGAACCCCCAGGGTGAATTTCTGGTTACCCATCCAACTGTCCAAAATATGCTTAAATACGGCCAATGAGGGTCTTTGTTTAAAATGAAAAAGATGCTTGATCTAAAGGTGAGGCAACCTCTGTGAGACAAATTTCTCTCTTCAGCAGGTTCTGTTGATGTCACATACCAGATTAAGGTCCTTTGATAGAGTGACACGTGCCATTTGACTTGAAAATGTGCAGCATTTCCATTAAAGCTAGGTTAGACATTACTCTATATGCAAGGCACAGGTTGCCTCTGAGCAATCATTACGACACACAGTAAAGTGACAATGATTTCAGCGTGTCTGCACAAGACAAATCTTGAAGACCCTGAATTTTCTTTTAAGGAACCTTTGTGGTCTCTCCAATTGCTGCAGGGGTTTGGAAAGGAACATTCCAAAGGGAGCATTACACTCTATTATTGGCCTGATAAGCGAAAAGTACAGGGGGTTATAACCTTGTTTTCTGGAAGCAATGCCCTTATCTATGAGACGAACAATATAAAATGGCCTTCTTACTACTGTGGAGACATGGTGATCGAAGTTATGGTTGCTGTCAACCTGTGTGCCCATATCTCTCACCAATGACTGTGTGCTTAGGGTACAGCTATTGATGTGGTAGGTAGTCTGCAGAAACTTCACCCTGATATGATAATGAATTTTTTTGCATTAAGTTTAACTTTGGCACCAGTCATTAGTCTGTGCAAGACCTTCTTGCAGGATGTTGGCATCGCTAGGGGTTTCAATGATCACTCCTAGTTTGCAGTCATCAGCAAACTTTGTCAGCCACATTCCTCTAGTTTTAGCCCATACTTCGGAGAAGTAGATTCCAAACAGTCGGGGTCCCAGAACCAATGCCTGTGAAGCACTACTGGTTATAGGTCTGCTGGATGAGGTGGAGTCCCCTATTTTGACCATATGAGCTGTAACAGAGAGCCAGTTTGCAACCCACCTGACAATATATGGGTTAATACCCAGCTTATTGAGTTTATCAATGATGCCTGAGTGGGGAATTGTGTCAAAGGCAATGGCTAAGTCTAGGTAGGCTGTATGCACAGATGTGCCCTTGTCTACGCCTTTGGTGACGGTCTCAAAGAAGTCCACCAAGTGTAACAGGCATGGTCTCCCCTTAACAAAGCCAAACTGGGAGGGGTTGAGTGTTTGCAGATGTCCTACATCTTTGTTAATAAGGTCCACGATGATTCGTTTCATGGCCTTGCAGATAAGGCAGGTTAGGATAATGGGTCTATAGTTACCAGTGTCAATGGATGCACCCCTTTGTGAAAAGGGACGACGGTAGTTGTTTTCCTTTCTGCTGGGATGAAGCCAGTGCTTAGGCTATGATTGAAAAGAATGCTCATCGGTGATGCTAATTCCTGTTTTAACCCATGTAGATCACTGCCCAGGATGTTGTCTGGTCCCACAGAGGCTGTGTTTTTGGCCTTGGAGAGAGAGTTTTAAGACCTGCTCCTTGGAGATACTAGGTGGGGAACAGGTGTTAGGGATGCTTTGGGTATACGTGGTGGGGACAGTGGAGTGAAGTTTTCACTGAACCTGTCACCCAGCAGGTTTGCTATATACACAGGCTCTGTATATGTAGTACCATAAACTACGAACTCAGTGCAAATCTGGGCCTTACTTTTGAGGTTACGGATGTAACTAAAGAATGCCTTGTTGTTATCATTCGTTATGGAAGCTAATTTGCATTCGTACTTGGCTTTGGAGGACTTCTCACTGGGAGTCTTTTTTGATTGTTTAAGTTGAGAAGGGAGTGTTCCCAGTTTTGGACAGTTCCTTCCTACTCTTAAGCAGCAATTTCTTTCTCCTACTGTATAGCCTATTAATGGCAGCTGCCCACTAGGCACGTTGGTTTTTCCTCAAAGATCTTGCTTTGGTTCTGTCAGAATCAATACAACTGCAAAAGTGCTCGTATAAAGCATTGGCGTATAACTCAGTGAGACAGGCCTTCTAGTTTCAGTCTAGAATGTAAAATATAAGAAAGTCGAAGTGGTAGGAGAAGGACAACAAAAAGAATTGTAAGATTATGCTTTGGGGGGGATGGGTACAGTGCGACAAAGATTAAACAGGTGAGACAGGAGTAGTTGAACAAAGTCACAAGCAACTTGGAGAGATAAGTAAACACATTGCTGGTTTTACGTTATGCCACTTAGTGATATCATGTATGTTTTACTTAATTTAAAAAGTAGCATATTTGGTGTACACTAACATTAAAAAGCTACCATGATCTGCATGTCATACAGTATACATTTTTTACTGCATTTCTTTACTAATGCATGCCTCATATAGGATACAGAACATCCTCAGGATCACTGTTGTATATTATTCATTTGATATTAGAAAGGAATGAAAACACTGAAGCATTATTCTCAGAGATACAGCCTGTTTACAGTTTATCATGGCTTAGCTGTATAAAAGACAGTAAATGGTCATTCTGTCTGTATGGGTACCAGATCACTGTAATAGTATCACAGTGCTACCTGTGGCAACCAGACCTCTCAACCTTTTAGCACAAGAAATCTGGGCAAACACATAAATAATGGGGGACAAAGGCCCCAAACTACGGACAGTTTATACATTTTTCTTTACAAACCAAGAAAGTTGATAGAATAACAGGTTTTGCATTAGTATGAATTTTCTGAAATGTATTAAGTTTGAATCTCAACTGTCTGTCATTATTTTCTGACACAATTTTATGAGCAACAAGCCAAAATAGGCAAAAATCTGGACAGTTGAGAGGTATGGTGACCACTAGAATAGTTGGCTTCAGTATAGACTAATACTTGTAAAAGGTCATCAAGTCCATCATTTTAGTATGCTTTTTCATCTGCTAAGGGAACCAGGTGTAATGGGTTTTTAAATTTTACAAATGAGCTCCTCACTCATTGATATACCTGTATTTAAATACTACGGGGCAGGTTTGATAAAATGATTATCACAGATTTAAGTGAATTTGTAAAATCTGTCAGTCTGACTCCTTGACAAGAAAACAAGCTGGTGGGAAAAGCTTTCATATCAGTTTTGAGACTCATCCCACAGATTAATGAAATTCCCCTGGATTTTTCTCATGTGGAACCTGGCATCAAGCTAGCAACAAAAATGCCAGACCAACCCCAGCATGTTACCTTTTTTGCATTGTTAAGATAAAGCATTTAGGAAATATAATTTTAGGTAGCACCAGTAAACTTTTTTGTAGCTAAAAGTGCTGAAAATTTAACTTTTTACAAAAACAGTCATCCCCAACCTTCTCAAGAAACAAGGCTTTGTTGATACTTAAATGTATTTCCAAAACTGTTTGCCTGCCTGCATGAAACACTCATTGAGATAAGGGCAAATTTGTAACCTGTACCCAGCTCTGCACTGTGAAAGGATAAAGTTTAAACTATGACACTGACAACCCGGGTTTGATTAGCATACCATATACCAGAAAAGTACAGTTTTGTACCTACCATAAATGTAGATGTTCGAGGATCCCATTGCTGCAGTCCTTACTATTGGGTATAGTCCGCATCCAGTCGGCCCGAATACCAGAGAATAAGGCTGACGTCGGTCAGGGCGCATTAGACTGACGTCAGTACGTCAGGGTACTAATGCGCATGACCGACGTCATATCCTCAGTCTTTTCTTGCCCCAGATGTCAGAAGACCCTAAAAAGACAAGGCCCAAAATACCTGCACCAAAAATATGTACAAGATATACAAGAACATATACAAAAAACATAAGCATGAAACCTCACCTACACAACCACCCCTAAACACAGAGGTGAAGGAGGGAGGTAATTGGACTGCAGCAATGGGATCCTCGAACATCTACATTTATGGTAGGTACAAAACTGTACTATGTTCTTCGCTCCCCATTGCTGCAGTCCTTACTATTGGGTAGAATCCCAAAGCAGAGGTAAGGGAGGCTGGCAAATCATAAAGAAGCAGGAGCTGACAACATGCCTTGCAAAACAGCTGTGGCAAAACCAGCCCTAGACTTAGAGTAGATAGGAAGGTGATAATGCTTAGAGAAAGTATGCACTGAACTCCAAGTAGCTGCTTCCAAAATATCCTTAGTTGCCACCCCTTAGAAATGCTGTTGTAGTGGCAGCAGCCCTAGTGGAATGAGGCCTAATCCCAGCTGGAATCTCCTTGCCATGATGGGAATAACAAAATGCAATGCAAAAGCCAATCCACCTAGAAATAGTTTGTTTTGACACAGGCTTGCCCTGCGAACTCAAAGCAAAAGAAACAAACAACTGCTGAGACTGCCTAAAATCCTTAGTCCTGCTTAAATAATAACGCAATTGCCTGTGTACATCTAAAGTGTGCAAAATCTTTTCCCCTTTATCTTGGGGGTCTGCATGATAAGTAGGCAAATGAATAGTCTGGTTTAAAGCCACACTAGAAACCACCTTAGGCATAAAGGAAGGATTAGTACGTAATGATACCCTATCCTTATGGAAAATCAAAATGGCTCTACTGCCATAAGGGCCTGCAACTCAGACACCCTTCTTGCAGAAGTAATAGCCAACAGAAAAGCAGTCTTCCATGACAAGTATTTCAAGTCAGCAGTAGCCGCAGGCTCAAAAGGTTGTAGAGTAAGTTTTTCCAACACAAAATTGAGATCCCAAGCAGGAGTAGGAGCTCTACGTGGGGTCTTATATTCTTTGCCCCTCTAAGAAACTGCTTGAACAAAGGATGCGAAAACAATGGTGGGTCACAATCATAGTGAGCTGAAATCGCTGCAGCATGAATCTTAATAGAAGAGAAGGACAAACCTTTGTCCAATAACTCAGTAAGGTATTGAAGAGCCGCACTCAAATTAGGCTCAGAAACCTGCAAATTCTTTGCTGTACTCCAAAATAAAAATCTCTTCCATTTTTCTGCGTACACTTTCCTTGTACTAGGTCTTCTAGCTTCCATAATCACATTTAAAACTTGTTGAGGAAGTTGAGACCTGCTGTGTTTCAACACAGAATATGCCAGGCTGTTAGATGAAGAGAGTGAAGCTTGACATTGAGCAGATGACCATCCTGCTGAGACAATAGATGAGGAATCAGAGGCAAAGGCCATGGAGGCTTCCTTACCAGACTCCGTAGTAGTGGGTACCAGTGTTGCCGAGGCCAATCTGGAGCTATCAAAATCATCCTTGGCCTGTCTTGTCTGACCTTTAATAGTACCTTTGGAAGAAGAGGTAGAGGAGGAAAGGCATACACATGAAGGTTTTTCCAACTGAAAGACAGAGCATCCACTTTCCAAGCTGTGTGATGAAACCCCTTTGTGCAATACTGTGGCAGCTGGTGGTTTAGTGGAGAAGCGAACAGATCTATGTCTGGAGTTCCCCATGACACTGTCAATGTTTGAAATACATGAAGATCCAGTTTCCACTCGTGGGGATCCATGATTTGTCTGCTTAACACATCTGCTAAGGAGTTCTGTGCTCCTGGCAGAAACCTTGCCTGAAGAGTTAGTTGCAAGCTTAGCGCAGTCTCCCATAAAATCATTGCTCGCCTGCACAGAGGATAAGAATGTGTTCCCCCTTGCTTGTTGATGTACCACATGACAGTTGTGTTGTCTGTTAGAATCAACACCTGCCCTGGAAGAAGTAACTCCTTGAAAGCCATTAATGCAAACTGGACTGCTAACATCTCTTTCATGTTGATATGTAGATGCAGTAGTCTGGCAGGCCACTTGTCTTGTATCCACTTTCCATTTAGATGAGCTCCCCAAGCAATGTCCGAGGCATCTGTCGTTAAAATCTGACTCGCCTCTGGCCGGGTCACAGAGAGTCCCTTGTTTAGGTGACATTCCTGAGCCCACCACAAAAATTCTGTTTGAAGGCAAGGTATTATTTGAATGACAGTGTCCAAATCCTGGCAGTGCTGTGTCCATACATTTTTGAGATACCATTGTAGCTTCCTCATATGCAGTTTGGCATTGGGAAGCACCAGAATACAAGATGCCATGAACCCTAATGCTTGAAGGACTGTCCTTGCAGTCAGCACGGACTGATGAGAAAGTTGATGGAAGTAAAGTGATAGACTCTGTTGTTTGTCCGGGGTTAAAAAGGCCATCTGGGCTGCTGTATTCAGTCTCACACCCAGAAAGCACATGTCTTGAGAGGGTACTAGACTGGACTTTATTTCGTTCACAGAATACCCTAGGCATCTTAGCACTGCTATAACATGTTCCAGATGCTGTACAAGGTCTTCCTTTTCTTGAGCCAGAATCAGGCAGTCGTCCAAGTAAGGATAGATTTGAATTCCTTGAAGCCTGAAGTAAGCTATCACTGGAGCCAGAACCTTTGTGAATACTCTGGGCGCAGTAGATAAGCCAAAGGGCAATGCAGAGAACTGATAATGAGAATTTCCAGCTCGAAACCGCAGATACTTCCTGCAACTTAGCCTGATAGGCACATGAAGGTAAGCTTCCTTGAGATCTAGAGTTACCATCCAGTGATCTTTGCCCAGCAGAGGTAAAAGCTGTTGTAACGTCGACATCTTGAACTTGGGAATGTCCAGAAAAGTGTTGAGGAGAGATAAATCCAAAATTGGCCTCCACGTGTTCCCTTTCTTTGGTACTAGGAACAGGCGAGAATAAAATCCTAGGCCCCTTTCTGATACAGGGACTGGCTGAATGGCCCCTATCTGGAGTAATTGAGAAACTTGCTTGTGAGCCTCTTTTCTTTGTGGAGGAGGAACGTCTGGCATGCCTTTGAAAGGGGGCATTGTATGGAAATAAAATCTGTAACCGTGGTGAATGACATCCAACACCCATTTGTCTTGAGTAATTAAATCCCAATTTGCTTTGAAAAGAGACAGTCTTCCTCCCAAAGGAGCTGCCAGACGGGAATCTACTGGCAGCTGAAAAGACAGGTCATTGGGTCTGTTTACGAAAGGACTGACCCCTGCCCTCACCAGAAGTCTGAGCAGGTGAACTCCCTGTTCTAGGCCTAAAAGAACCTTGAGCCCTGCCCCTACCACGTCTAGACCTACCCCTAGACTGGGAATCATAAGCAGGATATGTCCACCCCTTAGCCGGCCAATTTCTACTAAATTTCGGTGGCTGCACCTGCAAAAAATCTTTAACAGTTTGCATAGACTTAGCTTTGTCTTCCATTTTCTTTAAAACTGCTTCCACAGGCGATCCAAACAACACATCAGACTGTAAAGGAGCATCCAAAATCCGTGTCTTAACATGCTCAGCTAAATTCTGATCCTTCAACCAGGCATGCCTGCGAAGAACAGAACTAGTAGCGGCCACCCTCGAGGAGGCCTGTACAGCATCAAAACCACATTGCAAAGAATGCTTACCCACTTGTTCAGACACATGAACCAAATCCAGCAACTCTTTACACTCAATACCTCCCGCCAAAGCATCCACCTTAGATTTTAATTGTGAAAGGAGGTAATTCTGATATTTTAGCATGTGAAACTGACAATTCAATGCTCTCATGGCTAGAGCGGAAGAAGTATACACTTTCTTTCCCCACCTATCCAAAGCCCTTGCCTCTTTATCAGTGGGAACAGGATTTTTAACCACAGAAGCTTTAACACCCTTAGGCCCTTGAGAAATAGTTTCTGGGTCCGCCCTAGGACTCTTAAACAAATACTTATGAGCTTCGGGCACCCTATAATACCTATCAGGTTTAACAGGAGCAGGAGGCAAAGAGTCAGGGTTAAGGGAAGCCTCTGCAAAAACATCTTCCACCACATTCAACACAGGAGGAATAGCTAAGGGCCTATGCTGGGGTAAAAACAAAAATTCCCTAAGCCTTTTCCTGGAATCAGAGTAATCCTGGCCTTCCCATTTAAAGTGCTCCCTCATGGAATGCAGAGTCTCTGAAAATGAGAAATCCTCAGGAGGAGTAGCTGTAGGAGTGGAATCATCCACATCAGAATCAGAATAAGTAGGATACTCCTGCAAGTCTTCCGCAGAAGACCCTGAAGCCTCTGAACACTGTTCAAAACAATCAAACTCTGGTTCCACCCTAGGCCTCTTATCAGGCTGGGGCATAGAACCTCTAATCATAGTAATCAAATCTTCTGCCATTTTAAGCATATGTTTCTTAGGTACAGAACCCGAAATGCTAGGAGAAGCCCCCACTGAAGCCAAACTAGGCCTACCTCTCAAAGAAGTTTTGGCAACAGAAGGAGAGGCTCTAACTACCTTGGGAAGAGAGGGAAGAACAGTCACCTGAGAAGCCCCCTCAGCCTGGCCTACCTCCTGAGAAGGCACATCCTGTAACAGTAAAGATTCTGCCTGGGACTCCATGGAAACTCCTGGCAAAACCTCTGGCTCCACTGAGCCACCTAAAGAACCGACGTCCGGGACTGCCGGTTCATCAACCCTAGGCTTCGCTGTTTTGTCCTTGCGCTTCTTGGACGAAGCGGGCGTCGGAGCATCCGACGGCATTTTATAATTGCAACGCTTCCCAAACACTAACCTGGCACAGTCTAACCTCCGCTTAATAGTGCGTTTGTTAAACCTAGCACAAGAGCGGCAACCAACAACGTCGTGCTCAGGCCCTAAACAAGGTATACACAAGGTATGGTAATCCCTATGAGGTATCTGTTTCCCACAAGAAATACAGTTATTCACTTTTTCTGACATCCGGTAAAAATACTGAGGCAAGAAAAAACCAAAATGTTCCCCAACGGGGTACTTAGCCAACTCTGTTTCGGTCTGAAACTCCGGTTTCAGAAAGATTTCAGAACGCCAACCTGCACTCGCAAAACTGCTTCTGCATCGGACCACGCGGCAAAAAAGACTGAGGATATGACGTCGGTCATGCGCATTAGTACCCTGACGTACTGACGTCAGTCTAATGCGCCCTGACCGACGTCAGCCTTATACTCTGGTATTCGGGCCGACTGGATGCGGACTATACCCAATAGTAAGGACTGCAGCAATGGGGAACGAAGAACATCATTTAGAACTGGGGATGGTGGAAAGATACAGCAATACCGGCTTGCTTTTTCAGGAGGAAAAGGGATGTGAGATGTATGCTAAATCACATGCGTCAGTGGTGGTACCCACAACCATGACAAGTAGTGACTGCCATGGTGGGTGCTCAGGCCATGAAAGGCATGCCATCCAATAACCAGTGGTTGGCCCCTTGCAGCACCACTGTTTGTTCACCTAAATAAGAAGTCAATATATCAGGAGCTGGGATTGAATAAGGACTATATTAAAGAGTGCTAGTGTGATCATCACTTGTGATACTGCAGGTTATACTGTTTCCTTTTGGTCCCTGAATGGCACTCCCAATCTTCTTTGAACATGCTGGGGAACCCTCTTCAAAAAAAGAAAGAAATTGACAAGTGTGTAACCTATCTCACCCTGACGTCTGTAAAAAGGAAACTACAGCGTTGAGACCAAAAAAAAAAAAATTTCAGGAAAAACTTTTTCCTTTACAGGGGTTAAGTGAACAGCCTTCTCGACTGCCTTCTTCAACTTTATTAAGAAGTTTTATCAAAAACACTAGTTACAAAGATAGCAAATAAAACAAACACTGTGAAATACCACATAAAACTGAACAAACACCCAAACAAAAATAACAGGTACAGCAAAGTAAAAATAAAATACAATGCAAGTCAACTCATACCATCAAAAGCTATTTCAAACAAACAGGCTTTAAAAGACCTGCAGAAGACAGCAAATTCAACAGCTGAAGAGCCTGCAAAGCAAATGAACAAGTTCTAGATGTCTCATGATGCACCTGTGGAACCACCACCAACCCACAGAAAGCTAACTGTTAGCTCGGGAAGGGGGTGAGGGCAATATGGCACAACCGGCTCCTCCAGATACAAGGGGTCCAAGATGTAAATAACACACAAGTTAACACTAAGACCTTACACATTATTCTGTACCATACTGGAAGCCACTGTAGGCTTTGCAAAACAGCAGCAAGTTGCTGGCAATGTGACGTACATGTCAGTAGCATAGCAGCGGAGTTCTGCACCATCTGCAGATGATCAAGCTCAGTATTAGTTGTCCCAGGTACAGGGTTTAACAGTATTCCAGATGGAAAGAGAATATAGCAATAACCCATGGCTGGTTGTGGGTAATGTTGGATTTACCCACGGTTGGCGTGGTTTGGTCATGAGGGCGAAGCCCGAGTGACCAAACAAAGCCAACCTTGTGTAAATCTAGCATTACCCACAACCAGCCGTGGGTTATTGCTATTATACAATGGTGTTAGTTTTGTGTTGTGTTATGTTTGTGTTGTTGTTATTTAGGTTTTTGTTTGCTTTACTTTGCATTCTTCCACTTTTTGTGAGATAAAATAGTCCACACTTTGGATTGGCCAATCAGCGTGCACGTTTCTCATCTTTTCGGAGATGACATTGTATAATAAGGAATAAACAACCACTAATAGGTCAGCCTGAAGCAAAAGGTGTTTAATCCTGGAAATGTTTTGCATATGGAAACAAAATGACTTTGCAACAGCAGACACTTGGCCCTGAAGTGTAAGCTTACAATCCAGGTTTACACCTAAACAACCCACCTTGTCAGCACACTCGGGCTTACCATATACTTAAGGAGTAATTGTGAAGAAGATCTCCTCAAGGTAGCATGAACTGCCACAGCCGCATGTTAATAGATGTGCTACGTTTAAACTGATTACAAGTTAGGCCACAATATGCGGCATCAAGGTCATCAGCCAGATACTTGCTATAAGGAAATTAGAGGTAAAGCGGAGTATTATCTGGATAACTGTGGCATGTTAAACCTCTCTCTCCGTGATGAGATTTTCCAGTGGAAGCACACAAACCAAAAACAATAATGGACCCAAGACACATAAGTGTGATACTTCACACTACAGGAAGTAGGACAAGGTATTGAATCCAGAGAAAAACGGACTGCTGACTGACAGGTAAAACAAGCACTACAGAAAAGGCACCACAGTAGTTGCATAAATGCTCAATCAAAATGCTATGAATTACAGTATCAGACGCTGCAGAGATCTCCAGGAGGATCACTACTGAACAATACCACTGATTTCTCAAACAACAGCAGCTTCCATACCAGGCAAGTACAAAACACAAAGTAATCCATGAGCCCATTAACTAAGACGAGTCTTAAGCTGCTTATGCATGTTCTTATGAAACACCTTCCCAAAAAGGGAAGATTAAGAGACTGGATGGTAGCCGTCAGAGATATGTGAATTAATTGAGGGTTTCTTGATGATAGGAATGACAAAAGCAACTTTCAAGGCTGATGGAAAACCCACAGTGAAGAAATCAAGACTTGAAATATTACTGAAGCAAGGACAATAAACCAGCCAGAACCAGTTTTGAGGGACAAGGTCCCAAGCCCAATGGTCACTGGTTGCATACTTAAGAAATGGTCATAGGCTCTTCATAAATCAGGAATGTCAAACACCACTCAAGGAAACTGGTATAGGATGTCTGACACTACTGTAACTTCCATGGGGTCATCTGGTGGCAGAGTGAATCAGATGGCAGCAATCTTGTCCACAAAAAAACTAAACAGTCAACTCACATTATGAAACAGATAAAAGTTTTTTTAGTTGTGGGCTGGGCTGTTCAACCCTCACACAACATGGAAGAGTGGATCAGGTCAGTTAGCTAATGATGAGGTACCCTTGGACAGTAATGCTAACTTCTTTTAAATAAACTATGCCTAGCATTTAGCACAATGCTCATCCAATTCAAGCTTTTTGCTACACAGACCAACACAACACAAATGATATTCTAAGCTGCACTCTTATCGCAAGAAGTGAAAGGTATAGTCATATCAAGGCTCATCTTTCCAAGCACAAACCAGATGAACACAACTTGGGGCTACAAAGACAAGTGCCAAGGACAGTGACCTATTACAATCATTAACTATGGTATCCAGAGAGTCAGCACCATCTTCTGAAAAGAAATGAATGAGCACAGAAGGAAAAGTATTGGGAGTAATGTGATTAGTACTTCTATTCACCTTTATTTTAAAACCACTTGGGCTATACTGTGGAATCTCCATGCCAAACTGGACATGGAACTGGTCAGACCAATAGATTAGTTCTACTGTTAAATCCAATATCTTCACATCAAATAGGAATATTAAGTCCAAAGCATGACAGACTAATAATCTGAGTTACAGAGTTAAAACCTGAGCAAGATGACATTCTTTCAAGACTCATCATCGACCATATACTGAAGTCACATTGAACAAATAGGTGCTGGTGACTCAAGGCAGAGTTAAGAACAAAGTTAATGACTAACTGTAACTGGTAAACAAAAAAGAAAAGCTAGCTATAAATGCTGTGGATGGACAAAGTACAGTTGTATAAGAAATCTACTATAACATTAGATGTCTGAATGATCACTGCTGCAGTAGCTTAAGCTATTCCAAGCCCTACGGAACTTTCATGCCAAAAGAAAGGGGGCTGCTAAACACTTGGGTGAAAAATGCTAGAAATCTAACAATAAAAAATCCACACCTTGGCATAAAAAAATACAAAAAATAAGGATGGTGGTGGTTAGTACTGGCTACTGCAGCAGTGATCATTCAAATATCTACCATTACAGTAGGTTTATTTACATACAATACTATGTTCTTCATAAAGATCTCTACTGCAGGAGCTTAAGCTATATGGGTGGAATACCATAATTAGAATGTGTGTGGTCTTGTCTGTAAACACAAAGAAGTCCCGGAGACCACAGATGATTGAAAGAATTGACAGCATTTATTTCTTTTAAGTATGCATGTTTTGGTCTGTCTTGTTTTGTTTAAAAGACCTTGCATTTTTATTCCCATAGACATTGCTCCCCAAGCTAAATCTGTGATGACTGTTGTGACCAAATGCAGTCAAGCAGGAAGACAGAACTGGAGACCTGGATTCTGAGAAATTTGATGTCTCCACCACAAAATGTCCCTTTTCACAAATCCAAAAACTGGAATATGAAATGCAAAAGGTTGTTGATACTAGGACCATAGTGATTTTTTGCTACCACTGGATTTTTCAAATGTGGAGTCTTGCAAGAGGTATCACAAGTACATAGATGCCATGAGACCCATAATTCTGTGAAATTCCATTGCTGAGACGGTAGCCTAGAGGAAAAACTCTGGAAAATATCTAAAAAGATATTTATCTGTGGAAGAAAAGCTTTTTATACTGAGGTATTTGGGAGACACCCCAGGATAACAATCATGTAAGATAGAATCAGACAAGACTTCTGCTAGTTCTGTTGGAATCCCAACCTGCATACAAGATCCTTTACCTAATCAAGAGATACAAGGCACTTGGAAAAAAAGACTCTACAAAGATAAACAAGTTATCTAAATATGTAAAAATGTGAATATTTTGCATTCTGCAGTAGGCTATCACAGGAGTCAGATACTTTGTGAATACCCTTGGGGCAGTAGATAGTCCAAAGGGTAGCACACAGAGCTGATAATGTGATCCAGACACAGAAAACCTTAAGAAACTTCTGAAATATGGTGTTACAGGAATGTTATGATATGCATCTTTTAAATCTAAGGTTACTAGAGAACTCAAATGGGAAATGAGGGTTAACAAGCTGAGAAGAGACAGCATTTTGAACTTGGGAACGGTCACAGACTGATTCAGAAAAGAACGATCCAGAACTGGACTTCAAGAATCTTCTTTCTTTGGCACCAGGAACATCCTGGAAAAAAACCCTTACTCTAACTCAGGAGGAGGGCAAGCTTCCATAACCTGCAGAGTAACCACATGTTGAGTGCTGAACGATACTAGGGAAAACAAAAGTCTGGTCTGGTGGTTGAGGAGGAATACCCCATAAAGGGAGGGAGAGACTCCTACTGCTATCTGTAACGTTAATGGATTACTCTCAAAAATCTTTATGAAACAATCCGTTGCCAAAGACAGAAACAGAGGTTCAGACTTTCTGGAAGGATTAAAGGACTGCCAAGGTGGGAGAAGGGTTAGACATCCTTTGTATAGTTATTCAGACTTATTAGACTGTCATTTGTTCTGGATGGTTCAAGCGTTCATTTTGCAACCTCCCTGCAATTGCTTTTTAAACATTTCCATCCCGGCAGCTTGATGGGACTGTTTAGTTTACTTTTTTAAAGAAAGTTGTGGAGGGGCATTGTATCCCTTATCAAACTTTAGAGAAGGAGGTCTGAAAAATCTGGGAGATTTCTTGAATCAGCTTTTTTTCTCTCAGCACACTTTCAAATTAGTTTTGTAGCAAAGGGTCAAAAAAATAGTTCTTTATCCAAAGGAGAACTTAAAATCTAATTTTTGACATCCTAAGGGCGGGTTTGAAAATGCAGCCAGACAAACTTACTTATAACAGTCCCAGTGGCAGCAGCTCTGGAAGGGGAATCAGCAGAATCATAAGCACAATTCAAACACTGGGTAGTCACTTGAGGAACCAGCAGAATCATATGCACATTTCAAACACTGGGTAGTCACTTGAGGAACCAAAGATACCCAGTTGCACAAAGCAGATTTCTCCTCACAAGAGGAAACAGATGACAAAATGTTCCTCATATTCTCACAACAGACAAGCATAAACTTCAGCATATGAGCTTGACAATTAAGAATTATAAAAACAAGTGTTGCAGAAGAATATACTTTTTTTCTAAATTCATCAAAAGTCTTCCCATCCTTGTCAGAAGGAGAAGCATTGTATTAACCATAAGTTTAGCAGTAGCTGGATTCATTAAAGCAAAAGCTGCTGGGTCAGATCAGGAATAAGTGTATACAAACTTAAAAGACTGAGATAATTTAGTCTATTTGCTTTCTTGGGGCAACAGGTTGGTTGTCATGAAAATTGCAGGCTGTAACAAAAACATCCTTCAAAAATAGAGGACAGGAGGAATAGGAGTATGTTCCTCAGGGACTGAGAAACATCCCGATTTTCCCACTGAAACAGCAGATTCATTTAGAAACAGTTTTCCTCAGAATCTGAATTAGAATTCTGTGGCGCCAACACATTATCTGTACTTTCTGAAATCATTTTGAGGTTCAAACTCTTACATTTTTTCAGAAATTGAAGAATCCATTTTTTTTTCTACCAGAAACAGCCACACAGGAAGGATGAAGAGTCTGCACTAAACCTTGAGGTAAGCTTACTCACGTCTAGGGTAACTGAGACAGGAGAAGGCATATGTTATAAGTTTTTTCAGATATTCTTGTCTAAAAGAAATGAAACCAGACTCACTTTTACTAGCAAAACTTCCCTAGGTATGGCACAGCCTTCTGTCTAAGCACAGTGACATTCCCTGACCCCTCTCCAAAGACCAACAAAATGTGGCTCTCCCTTACTCACCAAGGGCACTGCAACAGCTGCAGAACATGTATCCAACTCCTAGTCCATGGTGGCTCTAAGGAATACATTAGTAGGACCAAAGAAAAAAAGATGACTAGCTTGAGGAACCAGCATTAGCTGCAGCAGAGTCCTTTTATTAGCCTACTGTGGTGGCAAAGGCTGCTTAACAATCATTTTCTTTTTGTGGCTGGAAGAAGGAAGAACTAAGAAAGTGGTAGGCTGTTTCATGGTTAAGGCAAAAAATGGTGCCCAACTGCCAGGTAAGCCTGCCAGCAATAGGCAGTACAACACAGTAAAAAGCAATTTAAATGCATATCCTTGCCCCAAAACTAAAATAACACAACTTTTACAAAGAAAAAAAGTTAAAAACTAGTTTTAACAACTTTTTACCACAAAGGTTAAAAAAGTAACACTTCAGTTTAGAAGTATACAAAAGTCACATGACAATTGTTAGAAAACACTTTCTCCTAGCTTAAATACATTTAACAGAAAAAATGTTTTCTGTCATAAAAAGTAAAGTAGAAGTGTCCCCCTTCTCCGGGAACTTTTCTACCCAACAAAGGCACAGAGATAGCAGGCAGTTAATCCTCAAAAGCCCACAGAACAGCATTCGCTTTGTCAGCATAAAAGCTGTGAAGGGTTTTGGTCACATACTTGACATTTAGTCAGCTCAATTCGAGCTGTCTAAAGGTTTGGGCATACAGAAGGTGTCCTGAAAGCTTTAGAAGACGACTGACTATAACATCCTGCAAAGGACAGTACTGCAGCAGTGATCCTTAGGAAGAACATCAGTTTGTTCTTAAAGGACAACAACGGAATTCTTTTATTAAATGCTCAAGTTCTCTGTCCTTGTTCTCCCTATTTACAATCCCTGCAATGAATAAACAACAATGCAGAATTTAAAATATTTTAAATTGACTGTTTCTCTCCACTAGAACAGTACCTTACTGTACTGTGGAGGGTTCACTTTCAAAAAACTTTTATCCCACCCTGGAAAAGCTTGCTACAGTTACCAATTCATTGATGCCAGTGAATACAGGTAGTTTTCTGGCCAATTCCCTCCTCAAACTGACATCACTACAGCTGTCTGAAAAACCCACCCATGCTGTGATGTCACAGCTCTCTGGTCTTCCCCCTACCCATACAGAAAGTAAAGTCTAGAACTACATGAATCAAGTCTCCTGCTGTGAGCTGACAATCACAGCAGGTAGCTCAAATTACCCTTAGCATTTTGACAGCTTGGTAAGTTATGTGTAAAGGGGGATGGAGATAAGTCAAAGCAGTACAATTCAGGCTTCACAAAAGACTGCAATTTAGCCATTCTAAAAACAAGCAGCAGTAAAAAGCACTTTGAAAGTCTGTTCTGTGGAATTTGCACTGTCTGTGTTTTAAGTAATCACTGAACGGCATGAAATGTTACTTAAAACTAACTGACTGAAAGACAGTGTATGCATGTAAAATCAATGCAGTGACAGGAGATTTAGGAAGAAAGAAGCCTGCGTGATGCAATTTTTTTTTACAGACAAGCACTGCATCTTGGGATACTTGGAGGCTAACTAAGCAACCAGGATCACTTCAAGATGCTAGACCCCATGTGTTCAGACTCAGAAATTACATATAAAAATATTTAAAAACTTGCAAATACTCCCAGAGAGATGTTAAAAATGTAGGAAACACCAAACTATGATGAAATAAATGTTTTTTTGAGTCTGTGGGTGAGGTTCTCCTTTAAGTGAATTCTTCTGCATAACACAATAACATCTATCGCAGTCAAATATCTGAAGTTACGGATACATGCCAACTAAAACAATCTTTGACCTACAGAACTGAAATGGAAACAAATTCTAGATAGGACAATAGAAGAAAATAGTTTAGTAAAATTTGAAAGGCTTGAACTTGCATTGAAATGAATCTTGCTTTTGGAAAACGCAGTGAAAATCAAGACTATGACTCTAGAAATGATTCCTTTGTATGAAATTCTTATTTCTCTTCTAGCTTGTGAAAGGCCTCTATGGTTTACTATTGGACAGTCTTTGGGAAGTAAAGCTATTTTGCTTGACTCCTGCCCTAGATTTTCTGTACATATCCAAACTGTTAATAATTTTATTATTAAGTATTATAAACGCTAATGAAATGAGCACCTTAATGATAATTTGACATTTATTTATTTATTTACTTACATCTGGTAACTGGTAAAGTCTGACTGGGGGGGGGAAGCTCCACAGTAATTTAAAAATTGGCAATAACAGAACAGCACATGCCATTAGAATAACATTTAAAACATATGATACAAAGTTATGACAGAACTTGCATGGATTCACGAGGTACAACGGTAGGTGAATAATGTACATAATTTGTATTTTTTATAGACAGAAAATAATACAAAATATATTTTACAAGACATACATAATAGGCATTTTTTAGGAAAAAGAACATTTGATGGTTCTGGAGATGAAAGGATTAGTGACTTGTGATTAGCAATATTAATGCAAGAGAAAGGAGTCAAGAGGGTAGAAGTAAAAGTGAATGTTAAATATTAGGTTAGATTATTATGGAGAAATTAGATGCGTTACATTACGAAATTAGAGAGAGAGAAAACAGTGGGAAGGGGAAGGGGATACAGAAGAAGCGGAAAGATGGGGGGATGAGAGGACAGAAAAAAGTTGTAAGGGGGTTACAAGGATGGGAAGGAAGAGGAGAGTAGCGGGACAATAGAAACATAGGAAGGTGGGGATTAGATGTTTGTTGCAAGGCAAAGGCAGATCGGTGTGTTGGCAAGGTAGTTTTTTTAGTGTAAGCTTAAACTTTTTGGTATTTTCTATAGGGGTGATATTGTTTAGTAGGTTGTTCCAGAGCTTAGCTATGGCATAACAGTAAAGACATTGGCCAGCTATTTTCTTGGGCTTATATACATCTATAAGTAGTCTATTGGCAGAATGGAGATTTCTGGTGGGAATGTGGGTACGCAGGGGAATTCTTGTCAGTTTAGCTCTCTGAGAGCATTGCAGTAGTGAGTACATTAAGATGAGCCTGTAGCAAATTTACTAATTTTGTAAAAAGACTAGAGTTTGGTTTTGAGTGTGTTGTGTAGATTAGTAAAAATGGGAGCACCATAGAGCAGAAAGGGGATCAGGTATGTATTTGCAAAACTCTTTTTGGTATTTGGATCCAAAAATTGTGTCTATAAAGTGTTCCTAGTTTGCAATGAGTTTTTTAATAGCATTTTGTATGTGTTGGTCAAATGTACGCTTATTGTCTATGATAATGCCCAGTAGTTTAGCACTTGTTACAATTTTGATATGAGTTTTGTTATGGGAATAGATTTTAAATTCAGATGTGCAAGTTTTAGGTGAGAACAGTAAAAGTTTAGTTTTGTCAGGATTAAGCAGCAATTGTGCATTGTTTAGCCATGATCTATCGAGGTAAATGCGATCTGTGTTCTTTGGAGTAGGTCAGACATGTTGTTGGAGTAGGAGATGATAGTGGAATTGTTGGCACATGCTGTTGCAGCAGGCAGTGTGTAGATTATTTTTTTTTCTCCAAACATCTTTATTAAATGTTCACATATGACAAAGGCAATCTTACATTTACATAAATGAAAAACATACAAAATGATACCACTTTAGCTGTAAACAGTTTCCATCACAGACACCATTGAAACAACTGTAGTTGCAAACATTATACATCACTTATAAACCATCCGGTCATTAGCAGTTAAGCATTATATGGCTCATTCAAATCCTGCCTCTTAAACCTCATTCCTGCTCTGCATATATTGTTCCTATAATTCCCATTTTTTCCTATATAGTTTGCTCCTTCTGTTTTCTAAAGATCCCAATTCCAGTTGTTTCATCTCTGTTACTATATTTGCTACTTCTAGTAAAGTTGGTCTAGACTTTGAATTCCCTTTTCTAGTAATTGCTTTTTTGGCAGCCACCACAATTAGACTCAGCAAGGCTTTGCTATGTCTAGGCAATTTCGATTCTGTAGCATAACTCAAAAAAATCATCTCCCCAGTCAGTCCAATCTGCTCACCCAGAATCTCCAACAGAGCGGTCCGCAGGGAATCCCTAAAGTCTGCCAGCTAACTACACTCCCAAAAAATATGTTCCCAGCTACCTCTTTCTTGCCTGTCACACCTAACAACATTTGCCATCCACCTGAAGAAAATTCTTTGGAGTCTACTTGAGGTATAAAAATACCCAAGAATACTTCCAGGCAAAGATCCTAAATCTTCTAGACTTTGTTGCATATTTGGGAGATATACATATATCCCCCCATTGTCTCTTTGTGAATTGCTTATCCAATCTCTCTTCCCAATCCTTTCTAAGCTCCTCTGATTGATTCTTATAATTATGATACAATATTTTATATGCTTTCCTAATTATTCCTTTTTTAACAGCATCTGTGTGTAAATTGTTGATGAATATATTGAAAAGGAGGGGTCAGAGAATGGATCCCTGTGGGACACCAGTTCTGTTAGTGTGGCACTAAGACAGGCAACCTTGCCACTTTACACATTGTTACCTGTTGTGTAGGTAACTGTGTAAACCATAGGGTGGAGGGTGGTGTAAATGCCTAATGATTCTAACTGCTGAAGAAGTTTGTTAAGTGAGACTTTGTGTCAAAGGCCTTTGATAAATCAAACAGTAATACAGAGTCAAACAGTAATACAGAGGTGAGTTGGAGTCCCTAGCTTTGTTTACTGTGTTAGTAAAAGAGATAAGAGCGGTTGTTATACTGTGTCCTAGCCTAAAGACATGTTGAGTGGGTGTAAACAGATTATTATGGGTAAGATGGCTTAGCAGCTGTATATGTATGCACTTCTCAAACAATTTGGATAGAGGGGAAGTATAGAGATAGTCTATAGTTTGTTCACTCGTTAGATTTACCTCCTTTGTGCAAAGAGGTTATGACTGGTTTCTTCCAGACGGCAGGGACATGAAATTTCATAATGGGTCGACTAATAAGAATGCTAACTGGATAAGCAATTGAGTGTGCAGCAAGTTTTAAGTATTCTGGTGGAAGATTATCAGAGGAAGAAGAACACGGTTTTAGTTTAAGAAGAAGTTTACGAATTATAGTAGTAGATACTGGTTGCAGAGAGAATGGCGGTATTGAACTATTAAGTGTTGAGGGATTTTGTCAGGGGAAGAAGAGTTATCAAAGTCCTTTTTGGTATTTTGAGGGAGGGGGAGATCATCATCAAAGCTAGAATTTCTTCTAGCGTTTGAGCTGCTGAGTAATGTAGCTGTGCTGTTGATGAAGTGGGTATTAAACATATCAGACACTTCAGTTGGTGTCTTGTCTGTGTAAGGAGAGGAGTTTTGTGTGGCCCCAGAAGTAAGAAGAGATGTGATGGCTCTCCAGAAAATTTTAGGTTTTTTTATGTTTGGTTAATTGCTCTGAAATATACTTTATTTTTTCTACATACAGTATTTTTCTTTCTGCTTTATTACGTAGTTGCCTGTAGTTTTGGTGATTTGAATCGACCCTATGTTTTAGCCAGCATTTCCATGCTATATCTCTGGTTTGTAACATTTGTTTGGTGTTTTTAGTTAGCGAAGGTGCATGATTAGCCTTTGCTCTTTTTGTTCTAAGGGGGGGGGGTCTAAGTTATTCAGGGTGTCTAAGAATAGTTTATTGAAATAGCTGACAGAGTTATGCAGCAGTAGAGTTTTTAATATAGACCAGGTGAATGATTTTAGAATGTTATTAAACAGGTTTTCATTGAAGTTTGTAAGGTTTCCAGATGTTTTGTAGGTATGTGTTTTGGGGTGCTTCTATAAGTATATGCAGGTAGGTGGTCACCTAATGTATTGGGAAGAGTGTTGATATTTTGAGTATTTTAGGGGGTCAGGGGCAAGGATCCAGTCCAGGGTGCAACTTAAATTATTGTTATGTATTCTAGTAGCACAGGTGATGAGTTGTGTAAAGTCTTACAGATTGATGCTGTTTGCCAGTAAATCATTAGATAGATTTTGCCAACTGATACGGACATCTTCCATGACTATTGTTTCATTAGAGATGTTTTTGGACATCCAAGAAAGAATGTCTTCTAGTACAGGGATGTTTTGTCCTGGGGGTATATACACTACTGCAATACTGAGTTGTTTGATATTGTTTATTTTCAATTATGCAATTAGAATTTCAGTGTTGCCAAAGGTGGGAATAGATTTGGAAAGAGGTAGGACTGTATAGGTGTTGGGATAAATTAGTGCAACACCTCCTGCTATTTTGTTGATTCTATTATTTCTCAGAATGTTATAGCTGGGTGGGGGGATTTCTATGTCTTTGATGTGTGTTTTTTAACAAAGTTTCAGTCACAGCTGTGATGTCTACGGGGTCCTGTGATAGCCAGGAATGAAATTCAGTTATTTTGTTACAGATGCTGCAAATATTTAGGATGACAAGCATCATATTCTTTGTGGATGGTGTTTGAGGGTGTGTGTGTGATTCTGAGTGGGTCCAGGACTGGGGTGGATGTTTCCACAGTGTCCCAAGTTATTAAGGAAAGGGAATTGTTTGTTAGAGTCATAAAGTGTTTTGTACAGATGTGAGGCAAGATGTAACTGTGCATTGGGTTCTAGGGAGAAGTCTAGCATTTTTCATTTTGAAAAGTATAGTATGTTAAGGTTGGTAAGGCTTGCTGATATGTTTGAAAACCGATTTGGTTGCATTTCATTGTGGCTTGATAGGGTGTGTGATTTTGAAGCTAGGTCTATTTGTGAGTAACTGAGCGATGTTATATGTGTTAACAGTATAAGGGCAGCAATTATGTGCAAGGTGAGAATGGTAGTGTAATTAAGTTCTCACATTTTGTATTATGCACTACAGAAAGAATACGAAGAAGGAAATGAAATTGTGTGCAGAGAGAAAAGAAAGTTATGCATGGTAATAGGGTAAGGGGGTGTTCAGGTGATGTAAGTTAATGTTTACATGAGAGGTAAATATGGTTGTTAGATGTAGGGTTAATAATTAGACAATAGAGGATAGTCTAGGAGTGGGTGACAAGACATTAGGGGTGGAGCTATAGTTAGAATAAATGTAAGTGAAGAGAGGATGGGTGGGAATGGGGGTAGAGTTGGGGAGCGAAGTCAGCCCTAGCGCAACAAGGGTGAATGGAGAGGGGCTACATCCACAAGAGGATTATGCAGAAAGACAAGCCCTAGCACAGCAAGGGTGAATGGAGAAGGGCCACACCCACAGGAGGATTATGCAGAAAAACAATCAGTAAGTAGGGATAGTTTATGGAATATAAATAAAAACACAACAATGAAGTAGATGAACACCAGGTAGAATTTAATCCTGGTATCTTGGCTTTTCGCCTACAAGGGATATTTGCTTACAAATCCAACAGCATCTTAAATAGTGTATATAACTGATTAATTATTTCAATAAATCAATAAATCAATTGATTCATGTAATTACCGTGTATATAATCACAAATACCCTTTGTCCAACACAAGTCAGCATTTAAAATGACAGTTCAACCAAAAACACATTATAAATAATATAATATATTAAATATAATAAATAGCAAAAAAATATGTCAAAAACAAATTTCTAAAAAATCATGGATTAAATTCTACCTGTTGTTCATCTACTTCATCGCTGTGTGTTTTTATTTATAGTTTATGGAATCCCTCAGAGCTAAGAAGACAGGGTAGACTACTGAAATTAACTGCTAGAAGTAGTAAATGTATATATTATTTTCTTTAAAGGACAGAAATCATAATTAATTACTATGAAACTTAATGTTGAAATTATAGCATCAAAGGCTGTAAAGCACATCCAGAATGCCTACTAATTACTTAATCTGCAGCCAAAGCATGAAATGTTGAGGAACCAATTAATTTAAAACAGAGATAATCCTTAAAGACTTTCCAGTTGAGAATGATTGACCAAACAGGGTCCGGCTAACAGTTACATTTCTTATGACTTGTATTTTTTTTTTGGTTTGGCAGTCTTAGAATTAAATGCAATAAGCAGGATCTACAGACTGCAGTGCCCTCTGCAATGACATGTGGGTATGTATGTACACATGTACCTGTGTGTGAAGATATGTGAAGGCTGCCAGTCTAGCTAGATATAATTTGTAGATAATTCTGTCATTTGTAAATATTAATAAAAGCCACAGGCTTGTTCTCTTAAATGGAAGAAAATGCTGTTAAATGTGGTACTGCAAAAACGTAACAGCAGTGCACTCTGCTGTAGGAAAGCTGATAAGTCAAGCATTGTGTAACAGTTTGATGTCAAAACTTGGAGCCGAGATGTCTAAATGAAGGAATTCTTCCTACTGTTTTGAGGCCAGAGTTAATGACTAGAATTTACATGTATAATTTCTTTTATTGCTCTGGCTTCCTGACCAGCTGCAAGATTAAAAGGGCTATTAACCTCCGAGTTTCTGTTAGCCTGGGAAAACCAGACAATTGTTGAGAATGATGTAATGTAAAGCAGCACTATGTTATCAATTTAAGGAGAGAGAATCAGAGAGCATTTAGCATTTGTCTTGCGAACATCCAACTGACCAGCACTCTGCCTGTGTTCTGTATGTAAGTAGGATCCTAAATGTCAGTGTTGCTCTTAGAAATAGCTAGGAAATAGGAAGATTAGACAGTTGTTTTCTGGACTGATGCCAGAACTATTCCACTGTATTATTTTAAGCGTTTTCCTGTGTTTGAACTCTTGACTAGCACTATGTAGTACAAAGTATTGTCTTGTGTTTTTATTATTTATTATTAAATATTTTAAACCTTTCAACTGTGGCTGTTTTGTGTATAGATAATTAAGCTCTAGAGTACATTGCATATATATAGTGATAGTGTACAAAGCCACTCCAAATAAGCCTTGACTTTTCAGTTGTACTTACCATTTGGATAATATTGCACAGTATAATTGGACACCTTTTTATAAGGGCTTTTTAGTAGCTGATAAATATTAGTGGGTGGTGGCAGTGATGTCTACCGTATAGCCTGGGTAAAAGTGGCACAGCTGGAGAACCTGTGCCAGCCTTCTCCAAGAGTGTCTGCGTGGTTGTATATAACTCTTATCTCAAAAAGTGTGTGTGTGTCAGCAACTTAGGCAGGGACACGAATCACTGGTTGGACAGAGAGGGTGCTGGAGGTTTTAACTTGCCCACTAGGCTGAGATCTGGACCCTATAGATGTGCCAGTGGGAAGTCTTATTGGGGATCTGGAGAGAAAGGGAAAGACCAGCCCCAGACTGACTGTGATCTCTGTGTGCTCTTAAGGGAAATTGTACTTTACTGTGTGTGTATTTTTATCCTCCCCTATGTGGATGGCCCACAGTGATGTTAGTGGTGAGGACTGAGGCTCCTTGATTGCTGGGCCAGTGCATGGTCATCACGTATTAATTGTTTGGCAGTGGTGGGATATCCACACCACATATTAATTGGTTGGCAAATACTAATTAGCTTGTAGTGGTGTGGGTAGTATGAATTCCTGTAGCTTGTGTACAGTTATCACTGAAGGTGTTTTTGTACTCTAAATCAGCCATGCAGTGAATACTCAGAGTTCAGATCACAACTGTTTTATTTCTTTTGTTAGCTTAGTTAGTCAGGGAGAACAGGCAAGCATGTCAACAGAGGAGTACGGAAAGCTGACAAGGAGCCAGTTGGATGAGATGCGCCAGGCTAGGGGACTGGTGCATGGAAACCTAACTAAGGCAGACATGACTGCAGCTTTAGGCACAGCGGCATCTGAAAACAGCAACCAGGAGGACGATCAGACTGGCCGTGGAGATGTACAACACTCACTGAATGGATAGCTCAACCTTTGTGCAGAGGACTTAAAAATCCATCTGGAGCTAAAGAGACATGAGTTGGAGGCCAGGCGTTTGGAAATGGAAGCTGCGGGAAAGGAGGGGCAGAGGCAGCATGAAAAGGAGATGCTGACTCTTCGCCAGAGTCATGGAGGTAATGGGGAAGGGAGTAACTGAACCCTAGAAGCACAAAATTTATTTCGCAGTTTACAGAGGGGGGATAATTTTGATAGTTTCATTCATATGTTTGAGAGGGTTTGTAAGCAGTATGATGTTGACCAAAGGTTCTGGGTATGGTTCCTGACCCCCTTACTCCATGGTAATGCTGTAACTGTGTTGTCCAAAATGTCTGATGTTGAATGTTTTGATTATATTGCTGTTAAGAATGGCTTGTTAGAATTCTTTAAGCTAACAACTGAAACTTATAAGAAACATTTTGTGAGCATAGATGCAAGGCAGATGAAAGTATGTGTGAATATGTTGCTGAACTGAGCACTTACTTTCATAGGTGGGTGAGTGGATGTCAGGTCACCACTTTTTAAGGGCTGGCAGACCTTTTGGTGAGGGAACAAGCCCTTAGCACTTTGTCTGAGGACATGAAGATCTGGTTAGCTGATAGACAATGTGCTACTTCAGAGGAGTTGGGGAAGAAAAGAGACCTATACCTAGCAAGCAGGGCATCCCTGCACAGGAAAGGGACCCCAAGTACTGCTCATGGATCTAAAGGAACCCATGGTGGGCAGCCCAGACTTCCCCAACAGAATCTGCCAGTAGCAGGGGAAGCCACTAGTCCAGGTAGCCCATGACCTACTGTTAAAAGTTTTGAATGCAATCAGTGGGCACATGTGGCTTACAGATGTCTATGGAGGCAAGGTGGGGAACAAAAGATGAGACAGCCAGTAAGTGGGGAAGACAACATGCCAATAGTAGGTTGTCTTTAGACAACAAAGGTACCGGACTACCATCCTGCAGATGTCCTGATAGGGAAAGATTTGGATGAAGCAGTACCATGTGTTTATGCAGTTACATGCAGTCAGTCTTCGAGACAAGCATGTGGGTATGGTAGCCTGGGTGAGACCCAGACAGACAGCATACTTGAGCCAGGGCTGGTGAGGTGGTTACTTCAGGGAGGAAGCTATGCTGTAGCAGTGAGACTGAAGGTGAGCCACAGCTGCTTGTGGGTATTGATGTTCCCTTGGACAGAGAGACTGCAAAGGTAGAGGTGAGTAGTAGTATCCAGGCTGACAGTGAGGCACCACTGTCAGAGGATGCCAGACTTGATGTGGAAGGGGAGCTGGGAAAAGTTGCAGAGAGAGTTGAGACAGGCTCAGCTCTACAACCCTACACTGCAAGGCCTGAGGCAGGTAGCTAGGGAGGCACCTGATTCTCAAGGGAAGGGAGAATCTGTATACTAGGACAAAGGGTTACTGTATAGAGAGTGGACCCCTGAGGCAGGGCTAGAAGGTGAAAGGGTGCAGCAGTTGGTAGTGCCTAAAGCCTACCGTCTGGCACTTCCAGCCATAGCCCATGATATTCCCTTTATAGGTAATATGGGCATAAAACGTACAAAGAGATGTATTATGCAGAATTTCTACTGGCCTGGACTTTCCAGAGATGTAACAGGGTACTGCAGAACCTGTGAGCAGTGCCAAAAGGTAGGCAAGGCAGGAGGACAAGGAGAGAGCTCCTTTGATGCCTTTGTCTGTGATTGAGGAGCTTTTTCAAAAGGTAGCTATGGATATTGTGGGGCCTCTGAGTAACCAAAGTTCTTCATGGAAAAAGTATATCCTAGTGGTAGTAGATTATGCTACAATATACCCTAAGGCAGTGGCTTTGTCCTCTATTGAGGCAGGAAAGATGTCACATGGTTTGTTAGAGATTTTCAGCAGGGTAGTTTTCCCAAAAGAAATACTGACTGACAGAGGTGCCAATTTCATTTCAGACCTGCTGGCTTGTCTGTGGAAGTACTGTGGGGTGAAGCACTTGAAGACTACCCCCTACCATCCCCAGACTAATGGTCTGTTTACGAGGTTAAACTCTACAATCATGTCCATGCTACAGGCATTTGCAGACCAGTTTAAGAGGGAATGGGACAAATATTTGCCCCATCTGTTGTTTGCTTACAGAGAGATTCTCCAGTAATCCACAGGTTTTTCATCCTTTGAGTTGCTGTATGGGCATAGGGTGAGGGTACCTCTAGATTTAATTTGAGATGAGTGGGAAGGTGAGTGTGAATCTCACAAGGAGTCTGTTGTGGCATATGTTCTAATCCTCAGGACAAGGCTCAGGTAACTCATGGGCTTGGCCAGGAGAACCTGGCAGAAGCCCAACAACAGAAAAAGGTATAGTATGACATGAATGCTCGAGCTAGAGAGTATGCTGTAGGGCAGCAGGTAATGCTTCTCATTCCTGTCAGACACAACAAGCTGCAAGCAGTTTGGGATGGACCCTACAAGGTAGTAAGAAAGGTAAGTGATGTTAACTGCATGGTAGAACTGCTAGGCAGGAGGCAGGAGCACAACTTGTACCATGTTAACATGATGAAACCTTACCATGATAGGGAGGCCCTTGTGCTGAGTATTTGCAGTGGGTTGCAGGAGGAGTCTGAGGGAGATCTGGGGAATGATCTCCTCAGTGAGGCTCGGATTGACACCTCAGTGGAAGGCGTAGCAATGTCCCAGCAGCTATGTTCTACCCAGGTTCGAGAAATCCAAGCAGTGTTACAGGAGTTTGGGAACATGTTCACTTGGAAACCAGGGTGCACCCACCTGGTGCAGCACCAGGTGGATACAGGACCCCAAAGGCCTATTAGGCAGGCCCCTTATAGGGTGCCTGAGAGAGTCAGACTCTGAAAGAGGAGATACAGGAAATGTTGGATCTAGGGCTAATTCAAGAGTCCAACAGTCCCTGGGCCTCCCCAGTGGTGCTGGTGCCAAAGAAAGATGGCAGCACCAGGTTCTGTGTGGACTACAGGAAATTAGTCACACAGAGTCAGATGCTTACCCCATGCCTAGGACAGATGAGGCCCTAGAACAGCTACACGGGGCTATGTATCTTACAACCATAGATCTTAACAAGGGTACTGGCAGGCACCCTTGACTCCCAGTGCTAAAGAGAAGTCAGCTTTTGTGACTCCTTTTGGCTTGTATGAGTTTGCAAAGATGCTCTTTGGGATGAAAAATGCCTCAGTAACTTTTCAGAGGCTGGTAGATCATATCCTAGCAGGAGCAGGATGGTTTGCCATTGCTTACTTAGATGATATTACCATCTACAGCCATTCCTGGCAAGAGCACCTTCAACATGTCAGGGAGATGCTGGGCAGACTACAGAGGGCAGGTTTGACCATTAAGCCGAGCAAATGTCAGGTGGGTATGGCAGAGATCTTCTACCTGGGACAGAGTGGGGAGTGGTAAGATCAGGCCAGAACCTGCAAAAGTAGAAGCCGTTCAGGTATGGCCTGCATCTCTTACCAAAAAACAGGTGAGGGCATTCTTAGGGACAGCAGGGTACTACAGAAAGTTCGTCCTCGGTTATAGTACCATAGATGCTCCCCTCACAAACCTGACAAGGAAGAACAGGCCAGATAAGGTAGTCTGGACCACAGCATAAGGTAGTGTGGACCACAGCATGTCAGCAGGCATTCCAGAAGCTTTGGGAGGACCCCCTGTGTTAGCCAGTCCAGATTATAGCAAAGAATTTGTTGGGCAGGTGGATGCTTCGAACCATGGGGTGGGGGGCTGTACTTAGTCAGATTTCTTCAGAGGGAGAAGCGCACCCAGTGGTTTATCTCAGTCGTAGGCTCCAACCCAGGGAGGAATGCTATGCAGCTGCAGAAAACGAATGTCTAGCTATAGTGTGGGCACTGCAGAAACTTCAGCCTTATCTGTATGGAAGAAAATTCACTGTTGTGACAGATCACAATCCCCTAACATGGTTAAACAGAGCCAGCCAGCAAAATGCCAAGTTGCTAAGGTGGAGCCTAGGGTTGCAAGCATATATGTCAGTGCATCACCGCAGTGGGATTAGCAATGGCAATGCAGATGGGCTCTCAAGACAGGGAATGGGATAAGGCTTACTCAGACAGACCTAACCCTCTCAAGCAACGTTTCTCAAGGGTCACTTGAAAAACTAGCTTGAGTTCTCCGGGGGGGGGGGGTGTATATGAAGGCTGCCAGCCTAGCTAGATAGAATTTGTAGATGATTCTGTCATTTGTAAATATTAATATAAGCCACATGCTTGTTCTCTTAAAGGGAAGTAAATGATGCTAAATGTAGAACTGCAAAAATGTAAAAGTGCACTCTGCTGTAGGAAAGCTGGTAAGTCAAACATTGTGTAATTGTTTGATGTCAAAACTCAGAGCCGAGATGTCTAAATGAAGGAATTCTTCCTACTGTTTTGAGGCCAGAGTTAATGGGTAGAATTTACATGTATAAGTTCTTTTAATGCTTTGGCTTCCTAACCATCTGCAAAATCAAAAGGGCTATTAATCTCTAAGTTTCTGTTAGCCTGGGAAATGAATGATGTAATGTGAAGCAGCACTGTGTTATCAATTTAAGGAGAGAGAAAATCAGAGAGCATTTAGCATTTGTCTTGAGAACATCCAACTGATCAACACTCTGCCTGTGTTCTGTATGTAAGTTGGATCTTAGACTTCAGTGTTTCTCTTAGAAATAGCTAGGAGATAGGAAAGTTAGACAGTTGTTTTCTGTACTGATGTCAGAACTATTCTACTGTATTATTTTAAGCATTTTCCTGTGTTTGAACTCTTGACTAGCACTGTGCAGTAAGAAGTATTGTCTTGTGCATTTATTTATTATTAAATATTTTAAACCTTTCAACTGTGGCTGTTTTGTGTAGAGATAATTTAAGCTCTAGAGTACATTGCATATATATATATATATATATATATATAGTGATAGTGTACAAAGCCACTCCAAATAAGCCTTGACTGTACAGTTGCACTTACCATTTGGATAATAATACTCCACAGTATAATTGGACACCCTTTTATAAGGGCCTTTTAGTAGCTGATAAATATTAGTTGGTGGTGGCAGTGATTTCTACCGTACAGCCTGGGTAAAAGAGTCACAGCTGGAGAACATGTGCCAGCCTTCCCCAGGAGTGTTTGTGTGGTTGTATATAACTCATCGCAAAGTGTGTGTGTCAGCTACTTGGGCAGGGACATGAAGCACTGGTTGGACAGAGAAGGTACTGGAGGTTTTAGCTTGCCACTAGGCTGAGATCTGCACTTTATAGCTGTGCCAGTGGGGAGTCTTACTGGGGATCTGGAGAGAAAGGGAGAGACCAGTTCCAGACTGACTGTGATCTCTGTGTGCTCTTAAGGGAAGTTGTACTTTACTGTGTATTTGTTAATCGTCCCCTATGTTGACGCCTCTCACTGGTGTTAGTGGTGAGGATTGAGGCTCCCTGATTGCTGGGCCAGTGCACAGGTGTCACACTGTGCATGGAGACTTTGCCCACTACATAAAAGTGATGTTTGAATTACTGCTGAATTGCAATTTGGTTAATCTGTTTTGACCATTCATTAGGTGATCACATCATCTATACTGGAAAGGAGTCATTCACCAGGTCATAATTAAGTTCATAGGTGTGCACTAGGCTAATGCCACTAGGACCTTTTTAAGATTAGCCATACATCCCAAAACTCTGACAAGTTCTAGTACATTAGAAAAGTGTAACCAGGGACTTGGGAGGTGAAACATTTACAAGCAGGGGCTTGAAGATGAACCATTTACTGGCTGCCTGTGTCCATTAGAGACATAGGTGCCAATCCAGGGATGGATTTCCCCTTCCCCATCCAATTGTCCAAATTACACTTGAATTGGGTTAAGGAGGAACTCTGCTTCACATGGATGGGGAGCCTGTTCCAGAGAAGGGGAAGTCTCCGGGATAGTTATCAGTCTCTCCAGCAGGTCTATTTATATCACAGGCGAGGTTCAAGTCTTTAGAATGGGTCACAGGAGAGGTTCAAGTCTTTAGAATGGCTAATTCTGGTGCTGCTTGTTTTACAGATATGCAGGAAGTCCATCAGGCTGTGGTGTGACAATGACTTGTATGCCAGGCATAGATCTCCCTTCAACAGCTGTAGGAGACAGAATATAGGGATAGTGATTTGGTGCAATCTACGTAGGGCATATTACTTACTCCCTGTATTTTTTTTAGTGAGTAACCTCTGTAGTCATTCCAGTTGTTGGATATGCCTAGTTAGGTACATACCAAATGGAGCACTGTACTCAATGAGAGGTCTGATGAATCCTGAATAGAGTGGAAGAATGACTTCTTTGGACCTAGATGCCATACCTTTGTTTACAAGTTTCACAACACAGATCAATTTCCTCACTACTGTAGACATGTGATGGCCAAAGACTGGATTACTGTCTGTGTCCCCAAGTCCTTGACTACTGGGTCAACTCTTAGGAGTGTTTTGTCAAAATGACTATTACCAGGGTGGATGGCTTTCAGAAGGATACTATTATGCATTTCTTGACATTTAGCTTTAGTCCATGGCTCTGACACAAGTTGTCAGTGGCAGCCCTTCCTGGAGAACATTAGTGTCAGTGAGAGACTATGACTGATTCTTATTTACAATCATCTCCAAATCTGGTCAGCCAGAGACCCTTGACATTGGCCCTGACTTCAGCTATCCCAGGACCAGTTCCTGAGGTTCTAATTTCCTGGGTCCTGTCTGTGAGCCAAATGGCTATCTACCAGATGATATAAAGGTTTATACTTAGCCTATTGAGTTTGTCAACAATGCCCAAGTGGGGTATTGTGTCAAATGCCTTGGCCAGGTCAAGGTAAGCAGTGTGAGTGAACCATTCTGCCCTCATCTATTGCTTTGGTGACCTTTCTTAAAGAAGTCCACTAAGATGAGTACGCAACCTGCCCTTGACAAAACTAAACTGTGCTGGGACCAGTGTCTGGAGGTTTTCTATGTAATTACTGACTTCCATGATAATTCTTTCCATGGCCTTGCATATTAGAACTAGTGAGAATTAAGGGTCTGTAGACGGCCCATCTTATCCATCTTAGTGCAGAGAGATGACTGCTGCTGTTCTCCATTTGTTAGGCACGAAGCCTGTTTGGAAGCTATAGTTATACAATTCCAGAGGGCCTTGTAGGTCATGTTTCATTCTAATTAGAAGACATCCTGGGACACGGAATGGGCCCATCCAAGCAGTATTCTTAGCCTTAGACAGAACATTGATGACCTGTTCCCTAGTGAGAGTAAGGGGATTTATATCTGATGGTACTTCATGAGGGGAAGTTGAGGGGGACAGAGAGGAGTAAAGTTAGAGCTGAATTTGTCTGCCAGTAGGGTTTGCTATATCTTCTGGCTCAGTACAAGAGGCTCCATTAACAATGAACCCTGCACACAACTGCTTACTGCCTTTGTGGCTGCAGACAGAGCTAAAGAATGCATTGTGGTTGCCCTTGGTTTGGAAGGCCAAGTTTACCTCTAATTTGGCTTTGGTAGACTATTTTTCTTAAGAGTTGTTTGTTTAATTTGGTGACAGTGTTTTTATCCTGCTGGGTGCTACACCTTCTTGTTTTGCCATGACACCTAAAAGGAAAGACACAATACTAGCAAGGAAAAAGCAGCTGCAGCAAAGAGTTCTTAAAATCAACATCAGACAGTGTTGCCTGATAGTACTTCTCAATTCTGCTCATACTAGCTTAAAAAGTAAGACAATTTATGTGCCTGATGACCAGCTGCTCTACTTGTTAAACAGAATAAAGCATATTTTTCTACCATACTATTAAACAGTTTACTAAAACGGATGGATGCCAAGGAATATTTTCTATGGAAAAGAAACATCAGCAAAGGTGGATAAGCTGTGAATGGATTCTTCAGAAATTAAAATCATGTACCATACAAAATCTGCCTGGTTTTGTAGAATCTGTAACAAATTATTAGGATCTTTAGAAGTGGCATTATAAAACCTTTAAAGAAGTCTAAAACATAGTTTAAAGTGGCAAATCTTTGCTTCAGAAAATTGACAGAGCTACAGCCCCCACTGTAAAAACTGCATGAAGTGTGCATCATCAGAAAAAAAAAAAGGTACGGCAGGGCGTGGCCAAGATGCCAGTCTGATAACAGCAGAAATCCATAGCGCTGCTTAGATTTTAATATCCTGACAGGAAATATGCTTTAATTTTTAGAAAAATCTAACTAGAAGTACACAAAAAGTTAGAGTAACATAGACTCTCTATTATTTTCTAAAACTTAATACATTGTCAAGAGAATGTTTTAATTATTCCTGTCAAGAAGTTTTCTACTGGAGATCTCAAGATAAGCAACTCAAAGAACCCACGCCAAGAGAGTGCAGTGAAGAAAGAACTACATCTTATAATAACAAACATCCAAAAACTGCCACTAAAAATGGACAAATTTGAAAACAAAATGGATATTGTCAAACAAGAATGCAGTAAACAACTGGAACTTCTAAATGGAATAGTAAAAAAAAAAAGCAATCTGAACAGATTCTTGCCTTAGAGGAAACAGTAACTGACCTAGATACTTGAGTGACAGAAAATGAACATCACAATGAATTTGTTCTGAAACAAAACAGGCTGACTGAGAAACTGGAAGACCTTGAAAGTAGATCAAGGAGGAATAACATAAGAATATATGGAATTCCTGAGAAAGAAGAGGGTGCTAACATGATTCATTGCCTCAATAAGTGGTTTTAATCAGCACTAAACATGCCTGAATCCCTCTCTTTTGAAACTGAGAGGGCTCATCGGTCCCTGGCAAATCCAGCTTCATCTCTGAGTTCATCTAACCCCAGGTCTGTAACAGTTTGATTTCTTTCCTTGCAAGACAAGGACGTAGTGCTGAAATCAGCTTGGACTAATTCCCTTATCAAGATGGGTGAAAAAATATTTGTTTCGACAATGACTACACCTTTACAGTCATATCAGGAAGAAAGGAGTGTGTTCCTCTAATTAAGTCTTTGAAAAAAGCTAATAATAAAGCTCAAATTCTTTTTCCTGCAAGAATAATAATCACCTTGCCAGAAGGAGTGAAGATATTTGATTCCCCACAAGAAGCAGTAGAATTTATCCAAAAGAAGAAAATACTATCGGACATAGAAGAAATGGAATGGTCATCCCAGAGTTTGAAGAGACAGGCAACAGAAAATGGATGGTCTGTGAAGGAAGGGGCAAACAAAACTAAGAAACTAAAGGACAAATGAATAAATTCCTTCTAATTTTAAATGATTTGTTTTATGAATCATAATATATTTGATTCTGGAAAGTCTCTATGCTGTAAGGTAATGTGAATCATTTCTATTATTAACTTTCTCTTTTCCTTTCTATATCTACTTCTTCTAATTACATATAGTAACTAAGTATTTAAATAACATTCTCTCTCTCTCTCTCCTTTCTTCCTATTCTTTTTTGTTACCAATGTCCCTTTTCTACCTTTTTCCCATTATAAGTACTTTACATACTTTTCCCTTTTAAATAACTACAAATGATGTATGTTTTCTAATTCTTCAGTAATAGAATAATTTGACTTAATACCAAAGTGCATTTTTTCTACTGGGTCAGTGGTGGGGTCACAAGGTGTTTCTAGCTAGTTGTTTTAGACATTTTGTTTAGATAACATTTAAACATTAATACAGTACATTAATGGTGTTTTATAGATAACTAAATATATGTTTTATATATATATATATATATATATATATATATATATATATATATATACTAGGTTCCTTTTATTTCTCTTTCTCTCTAGCCTGGTTAACTGGTGGGTGTGATTGAAATGTTATAATATGATTTCTGATTTGAGGCAGCTGTTGTTATTTCTAAACAGCTGTTTTTATATGAAAGGGTTAATTTTTTCATGATGTTGATATTTTGTGAGGAAACTGGTGGTCTGTGTGACTGTTCTCATTGTGGAGATTCATGACATGCACTGACAAGGCAGCTTGAGTGTTTTTTTTTTTTTTTCCTGTAAACTCTAAAAGCTTCAAGATCTGAATTTCCCACCGAAAATGCTTTTTTTCTTCACTAGAGACAACTTCTGTTGTGCATGAGCCTACTTAGATACTTCTTAACAAGTTTATGAAGCTGCAGCTTGAGGAAACAACAGTGATGACATCATTTGACCTTTTGAACTTGTTAAAAGGTTGTACTCAGAATTCTTTTCTCTTAAAATTCTGTTACCCTTCACAACATACTTTAAATGGTAAATAATTAGTTCTGATAAAAGTGTTTAACTCCTTTGAAGATGCCTATGTTCTCTTATAAATGCATACATTCTGCGATTCAATGACACTATTAGTAACTAAATGACATCAAGTGAACTAGGAGGTGCATTAGAAAACCCATTATGCATATTAACATTAGACTCATGTTATATAACTAAACCTTTAATAACTAAACAGAGGGTTGTGAGGCCCCCCTTTCTCTCTCTCTCTCTCCTCTTTCTGATTAACAATGTCAACATAAATATTGTTAATACATATGGGTAATATGTGCATTATTGCAAAATATAATAGTTATGTTGTAATAAGTGTTTTATATATATTCAACACACCCTTACATGAAAAATGTTAGGCTAACTGACAAAATGGTTAAATTATCTTATGTTTCTTGAAATTTCTTGGAAATAATGACAATCTTCTTAACCTTCAACTTCTAGTGTTTATACATACTTTGGTCTGATGTGTATTTCTGGCATATCTATGTATTAGAGGTGCTATTATCATATGTGACATATTTATACAGCTTCAGATATATTGGACACTCTCATTCTAGTGTATATTTCATGGATTCAGATTCTTTAGTTGCTTTCAGAATGCTTTTCTTGTCTTTTTTGTTTTTATACTGTATTCTAAGCAGAGACGGATAATTTGTGTCATTTGGTATTGGAGACGTGGTGGATGGATGATTTAGTTAAGTTTTTAACTAAATCAGAAACTTTATGTTTTATGTATGTTTGTAAATAGTTTTGGGTTTTTGAAAGTAGTGCTTAATACACGTTATGCATCCATGATAGGTAAGTTTTCAGTCGATTTCAAGTCAACACGGAAGAAAGATCTTTCAGTTAGTAATAACATACACATTATAGTCAATGGCTTAGAAATGTTTATAATTAAATATTGTTTGAACAATAATGTCAAAAGAGCCGGTTTGCTTAAATATATCAAAATGCATAAAGCCCAGATCATCTTTTTACAGGAAACCCATCTATTAAAAAAAGATCTACAAAAATACTCATTCAATGGCTTATACCATTCTGGATGATTCATGTTTTAAGACTAAGAGAAGGGGCACTCTTATTCTATGGAAAAATACTTATACTATGCCAATAATTATAGATACAGTTTCAGATAAAGATGTGATGCTAAGCATGGTTATTTTGGAAATCAATTTTACTTTGATTAATGCATACTGGATGCCAGGACTGAGTACTAAATATGTTGACAAATATCTGGACCCGATTACTTTAAATGCAAAAGGGGAAATTATAGCAAAAGGTGATTTTAACTGCTATTATCAGGCAATGATACTTCTAAAAATGGTAAAATAAAACTAACATCTCAAGCCAAGAAGTTAATTGACTTTACAAACCACATGAACCTTAAAGATATACATGGTCTAAGAGGACATTATTCCTTATTCTATACTCACTATTCATATTGGTTTGTTACACAAACAAACAATGAGAAGGTCTTTGCATCAAATAATATACTCTAAAATAAGTGATGTATCTATAATGACTTGCCCACTTTTGGACCATAATGCTATAAACTTTACATTAACTACACATACAGATGATTTAAGATTTCTACAGATTATACCTGCTTACATAACTAAGTTAAATGACTTTAAGGAATGGATAATAAAAGAAACAGACATGTTTATGGAAACAAATGACAATGATGAAGTGACAGATACTATACTATAGGACACCTTTAAAGTTTATATATATATGGTAGAATAAAATCTTGGTACTTTAAAAAAAAGGAGAGTGTGGGACAAAGAACTTTTAGACTTACAAAAAAAATTAGACAAGATAAAAATGGATGCAAAACCAAATAAAGTAGTACATAATGAAATTACTTAGTTAAATCAAAAATACTTAGTTCTGAATCACAAGGTAGCCATAAGCCTGGAAAAATTGAAATAGAATCTTATGCTGTAAAGCCCAAATATTTACATAAAATAGTGGTAAGATCCAAAAAAAAAAAATAAACAAGCAAAATCTTATGAAGTAGATTAAATATAAAAGTGATGGTTCAGTTAAGAAGTGTTAAAAAACTACTATAAATATATAAATAACAACACACCACTTTTGGAGACAGATAACATAATAAATACTTTTATTCAGGAAAATATAACTATTAAGGTGTCAATGCAACAAAATAACATATTAAATAAACAAATAACACTAACAGAAGTGAAAGAGCAAATAAAAAATTTAAAAGACAATAAACCTCCAGGACTGGATGGAATAATTCCTGAACTATATAAGATTTTTCCTGAATATATAATAAAATGATGAGTGCCTTAATATGGTTAAGCAAAAATATATAACACACCCATCGTGGAAATACTCAATTATCTCCCCCATATTAAAACAAGGAAAGGACCACAAATCTTGTGATTCATATAGGCCAACTAAACACCGATTATAACATTTCCATGACAATAGCTAACAGGATAAAGAAAATATCACCTAATCTAATACATAATGATCAGACAGGGTTCATTCTTCATAGAAAAGTGCAAGATAACATTACTAAATTAATATCATTAATAGATATATCATGCAAACGCACAAAAAAACCTAATCAGCCTAGACACAGAAAATGCTTTTGATTCTATTAGTCAGTCTTATCTACAAAGAATTCTGATTGGTTTTGAATTCTCCTTAGATTTTGTCAACTTTTTAATGAAAATTTATAGTGGGGCACAAGCTTATGTGAAAATCGGATCATGTCTATCCTCACCACTAGAAATCCTCAAGGGAACTAGACAAGGTTGTCATTTGTCACCATTATTGTTTGCTCTTTCAATGGAACCTTCCTTTTGCTACATATATCAGAAACAAGCAAAATATAAAAGGCTTTCAAATTAATAAGGACTGTTGTCCTAAGATATAATTATTTTTTGATATGTTAACGTTGGGTGATACTGATGGTTCTTTACATGATGTTATAAATACCTTAAACAAGTCTGAAAGAATTTCAGGGCCTAAATTTAATCATAATAAACCCAAAACATTACTAATTAACAAAAAGATCAACAAAAACTTGAGAGAATAACATGTTTAATTGGGAGAATGTTGTATTAGAATATTTGGGTGTCAGTACAGAGAGTACATGGAAAGAGTCTTTTAAACTAAACTACAACAATTTAATAACCACCATTACTGAACTAATCAAAAGATGGAATAAAATGTTCTTCACAATGGAAGATAGTCTCTCTTTAATTAAAATGATACTTTTACCTAAAATTTGTTTTATATACATTCACTGATACTGCTCCCGCCCAAAAACTTATTTAAAAAATTAGATTCCATGCTACTTAAATTTTTATGGTTCCCCTTAAAACCTAGGATCGCATATAAATGGCACATTACAGCTTGGAACAGTAATGGGATAGCATTTCCTAGCTTAGATTTTTATTCCAAATCAGTTATAATTAATGTAATATTACACTGCATCACACCTACCTATATATCTAGCTAGAAAACAATACACGAGATTCATATAACTGATGTCAGAACTATAGAAAATCAATTTAAGGAACAATATGGAATAAGTAGAGTTCATTGTCTTTTATGTGAATTTTGTTTATTTAATAAGTTTAATCATTTTTCTTATGGCATTAATCAAATATTTAATAACTTTAAAAATATAACTGACTTTAATTACAACATTAAATGATTTCTATTTGTTATATTCCCTATAGCATGCTCCCCTGATTGCCTAGATTCTTTCAACATCAATGCGATGCAAAAATTAAAGGAAAATAACTGGATATTCTGGCATCAGTTTATTGAAAATAAGAGTATTAAACCACTAAACTCTATGTAGTTTTGATAATAATCAAGATAGTTGGTTGTTTATACACGCATTACGCCAGTTTATAGAAAACAAAATGAGAGTATCAATCAACCTAGAGACTGAATCTATACCTAGTTTGATTCAGCTTTTTATTCAGTGTCTTGAAAAGACAGATGATCAAAAATTAAGTATCTCACCTATCTATAAAATACTAAAAGAAGACACAAGTTTGACTCGAATTTTTGGAATTACTATGTAAAGATTAATGGAGAACAAATATCTGATGAATCCAAAAAAAGTACAGTTGTGTACACTTGCCATAAATGAAGATGTCTGAGTGTATTCACTGTTGCAGTCATTACATTTGGGTAATTTGCTGACAGGTTGCTCTCAGTCGGCCTGAATTCCAAAGTCTTGGGTCCTGCGTCGGTTGCTGTCTCCTCTTCCATGACGTCAGGGGGATAAAACATGCAGCCGACGCCATTTTCTTTAGTTTTTCTTGCCCCCGATGTCAGGTGCCCCCAAAAAGGTAGCAAATATATATATATATATATATATATATATATATATATATACACATATACATGCAGCAATATAAACTACCTTCATCTACAAGCAAATACACCACATAGGTTGTACAAGATAGAGAAGGAAAGATAAACTCCAGAATGACAGGGGGATTGTGGGAGGGTAACCTGGACTGCAACAGTGAATACACTCGAACATCTACATTTATGGTAAGTGTACACACAACTGTACTATGTTCTTTGTGTTTCACTGTTGCAGTCATTACATTTGGGTAGAATCCCAAAGATATGGTTGGGAGGCTGGAGCTAAACAGCATTAGGAGCGGGTATAAGGCCCTGCAGAACTGCAGTGGCAAAGCCTGCCCTGGATTTAGAGTAGAGAGGCAAATGATAATGCTTTGTAAAGGTGTGAACAGAACTCCAAGTAGCAGCCTCTAGAATGTCTTTGGTTGGTACTCCCCTGAGAAAGGCTGCTGAAGTAGCTGCAGCTCTGGTGGAATGAGACCCAATGCCCTTGGGCACAGGTTTACCATGGTGTGAGTAGCAGAAACGGATGTAGTGGCTTATCCACTTTGAAACTGTCTGCTTTGAAATAGCCTTGCCTTCTGATCCTGCAGCATATGTTACTAGTAATTGCTCAGTTTTTCTTAGAGCTTTAGTCCTGCTCAAGTAGAATCTTAGCTGTCTGTGTACGTCCAAGGCATGCAGAATTCTCTCACCCTTGTTCTGCGGATTTGGATAAAAGGTTGGCAGGTGAATTGTTTGGTTAAGAGCCACACTAGAAACCACCTTAGGCATAAAAGTAGGATTTGTCCTCACAGGCACCCTGTCTGGGTAAAATATGATAAAAGGCTCTATAGCCACAAGGGCCTGTAGATCTGAAACTCTTCTTGCTGAAGTAATTGCTAGTAGCAGAGTTGTTTTCCACGATAAGAACTTTATATCAGCAGTAGCAGCTTGTTCAAATGGAGGCAGGGTGAGCTTTTCCAACACATAATTGAGGTCCCGTGCAGGCAATGGTGATCTTCTAGGAGACCTTAAATTTTTGGCCCCTGCTTTAATAAAGGATGAGAAAAGATTGGAGGGTCTGTATTGTAATGAGCCGAAATGGCAGAGGCATGGATTTTAATTGATGAGAAAGATAGGCCTTTGTCAAGCATCTCAGTTAAGTATTGCAATATCTGAGGAATATTTGGTTCTGCTGTATCAGTTCCTTGTGGTTGATTCCAAGCACAGAATCTCTTCCATTTGTCAGCATAAGATTTTCTAGTACTAGGCCTTCTGGCTTCCAAAATGACATCCATCACAGCTTTACTGAGAGGTGTTGTTTGTATGACTACATGATTAGCCATGCTGCCGGGTTCAGAGTCTGTAGTTGATTGTGCAGGATCTGATTGTTTTGCTGGGACAGTAGTTGTGGTCTTTGAGGCAAGGTCCAAGCTGGATATTGAGACAATTTCCTTAGGATTGGGTACCAGTATTGGCGGGGCCAGTCCGGAGTGATTAATATCATCTTTGGCTGCTCTTGTCTGACTTTTAGGAGGACCTTGGGGAGAAGAGGCAGAGGAGGAATGGCGTAAACTGATAGGTTTTTCCAACGGAAGGATATGGCGTCCACTTTCCATGCTTGTCTGTGATAAGTCCTTGTGCATAATCTTTTCAATTGATAATTTTGAGGGGAGGCAAATAGATCTATGTCTGGGCTCCCCCATTTCTCTGTAGTCATGCTGAAGACTTGTGGATTTAGTTTCCACTCGTGAGGCTCCATAAGGTTTCTGCTTAAATCATCTGCCAGAGTGTTTTGTTTTCCTCGCAGGAATTGAGCTTGAAGATGTATTTGGTAGGTCAAAGCTGTGTCCCACAGTGCCATGGTTAATCAGCAAAGACGGTATGAGTGTGTGCCCTCTTGCTTGTTTATATACCACATGACTGTGGTGTTGTCCACCTTTATCAGTAGTTGTCCTGGATGAAGTAAGTCCTTGAAGGCTGTTAGGGCATTTTGAACAGCTAGCATCTCTTTCTGGTTGATATGTAGATGCATTTGTTTTGATATCCATATGCCCTGAATGCATCTTCCTGCCATGTGGGCCCCCCAGGCATAATCTGATGCATCTTTTGTTAAGGTCTGGCTGGCAGGGGGTAGAGTGAATGGCCGTCCCATGTTTTGGTGACATGCCTTTGCCCACCATAGAAACTCCTGTTGCAGGCAGGGAATGAGAGGAATCATTGTTTCCAGACTGTGAAACTGTTGACTCCATAAACTTTTTAGGTACCATTGAAGTTTCCTCATATGCAGTCTTGCATATGGAATCGGTAGGATGCAGGATGCCATGAAGCCCAGAGCCTGCAGCATTTGTCTTGCAGAAGAATGTGTTTTTGTTGCCATCAGTTTGAAGTAAGTAGTCAGTTGCCTTTGCTTGTCTGGCATGAGGTAAGCCATCTGGGCAGTTGTATTCAAGCTTGCAGCCAGGAATGTTATCTTTTGAGAGGGTACCGGTTGTGATTTATTTTCGTTTATTGTGTACCCTAGACATGTTAGAAGCCTTTTCACAAACGCCAGGTGTCGAAGAAGAGTGTCCTTGTTCTCTGCTTGAATGAGACAGTCGTCTAAGTAAGGATATATTTGTATACGTCTTTGTCTGCAAAATGAAATTACTGGTGCCAGCCACTTTGTAAAGACCCTGGGCGCAGTAGATAAGCCAAAGGGCAGTGCAGAGAATTGGTAATGCATTAAGCCAGCCTTGAATCTGAGGTATCTTCTGCACGATTGTCTTATTAGGACATGCAGGTATGCCTCTTTTAGGTCTAAAGTCACCAGCCAAGCATTCTTGCCCAGCATGGGCAGAAGCTGCTGTAAAGTCAGCATTTTGAATTTTGGAATGTCCAGGTATATGTTCAGAATCAATAAATCCAGTATTGGCCGCCAGGCCTTGTCCTTTCTGGGTACCAAGAGCAGTCGAGTAAAAACCTTGTCCTTTTTTCTGTTCTGGTACTTTCTGAATGGCCCCCATATCCATGAGGGACATAACTTGTTTCCGTGCCTCTGTCTATTGATTTTTTGGCAGATCTGGCCAACCATTTGCCATTGGCAGTGTGTGGAAATGGAATCTGCATTCCTGTGATACGATGTTTAGAACCCACTTGTCCTGGGTTATTAACTGCCAATTTTGAGCAAAAAGTGCTAATTTTCCCCCTATGGGTGCTGCCAAAATATACGTGTTTGGTGTAGGCAGAGGGAAGTCATTAGGATTGCTTTCTCTAGGTTTGCGCTTTATCTCCTCCAGATTTGGAGGTGGAAACGCCCCATTGCTTTGACCTGTATGAATCTTGCGCCTGGTATCTGGAACCCTTGAGGCATCTGGATTTGCCCCTTTGAGCTCTGTTTGACACAGGAAAGGACCAATTTTTTGTAGGCCAGTGTCTACTGAATCTTGGTGGCTGCACTTGTAAGAAGCCTTTAACAGTTTGCATAGACTTAGCTTTGTCTTCCATTTTCTTTAAAACCTCTTCTGCCTTAATACCAAACAGAGAATTATGCTGTAAAGGTGCATCTAGCAATTTAGCTTTAACATTATCGGGCAAATTTTGTTCCTTTAACCAGGCATGCCTCCTAATCACAGATCCAGTAACTGCGGCCCTGCAGGAGGCCTATAAGGAATCAAAACCACATTGCAAAGTATGCTTTCCAACTTGTTCAGCTGCATGCAATAATTCCTGTAATTCTTTATTTTCTGCACATTCTGAAATTTATTTATTTATTTTATTTTTTATTTTAAATTTTTTTTGACCAGGCTAGTCTAGCTGGACATATGTCCATTTTCAGTAGAGGCCCGGGGAGAAAAGCTCCACATAAAAGACTTACACAAACAGTACATTAAACATTAATTACAAGAATCTTGTGAGATGATAACATGTGTTCCAAGGTAACAAAAACATATAATTTTTTTTTTTTTTACTATGAGAAGAGGGAGAAGGATTTAGAAGTATGTGGTAGACACCCAAAGCAAAGTGATGAGCAGGAATAAGAGAACAAAGTAGTTAAAAATGGGATTGGAAGAATTAGGTATAGGGTAGTAAGTTGTTGATAAGACAGTAAGATGGCCAAATTCAGTTGTTCCTGGTTACAGTAAGTCACCCTAAATGGTTGTGGACTTAAAGTTGCAGAAAAAGAGATGTAATAAAAAAAAGATGTTAGGCAAGACTAACAGTGTGAGATACTTTAGTCAGGGTTAGTACAGGGACATAGCCAGTGAGTTGTAAGGTATGATTTAAGCTTCTTTTTAAATAGTGAAGTTGAAGAAAGAGATATAAGTTCACCAGGAAGTAGGTTCCAGCTTTTGCCTACAGTGTTAGTGAAAAGGGATTCTCCTGCTTTATTGTTAGATTTTTGAGTAGAGATGAGTAGTTTGCAGAGCGTAGGTTTGTAAGATTTTTATATGGGCAGATTAGACTTTTGAGAATTGGTGTGTTACTTGGATGATACAGGGTTTTTTGGGTAATAGTTAGTTGGTGAAGTAGAATATGGTTCTGTAGTTCCAGCTAACCCAGTTGTTTCAGATTTTGGCAGTGGTGGGATCTAACAGGGGAGCCTGTAGCAAATCTGGCAATGTTGTTGTAGGCGATTGACAGCTTGTTGAGGTTGCTTTTTGACAGATTAGTCTATATAGGGAATGCATAAAAGAGTGTTGAGATGAGGTGGGTGTGGGCAATAGAAGTTCTTGCTGAGGAGGAGGAGATGCAGATGGAATAGACTCCTCAGCATCAGAATCCTCATCAACATCATTTTCTGTTTCAGCAATCCCATAACCTGTTGTTTGTACTTAAGCATATGAAACTGACAGTTTAAGGCCCCAATTGCCATGGTTGCAGATGTATAAACTTTTTTTTCCCTATATGTCCAGTGCCCTTGAATCTTTGTCAGAGGGGGTAGGATTTTTTGCTGTTGAGGTCTTAACTCCCTTTTGCGTATGTTTATAATGAAAACAAAATAAAAATGTTTTTGAAAAAAAAGAAAAAAGGCACACAAAGACTTAAGAGGATAACACAGTGTGTGCCTCGTTATTAGAATGTTCAAAATAAAACTAATCTAAACAAAAAACAACCTGACCCATTGTCGACTGTTATGAGAAGAGAAACAGATGCAGGGATCTTCCCTTGAGAACTAGAATTTGTAACCAAAGGTGCCCGCTCACATAAAGAAATATTAACTGGGGAACTATGTTTAAAAATGTTATTATTCTACTGCTTGAGTAAATTAAATTATCTAACAAAGGCACTAAAGTACACTAGGACTCAGGCAAAAAAGTCACGGGAAGAATATGAAACAACTAAGATGACCACTAAAAATGTCTCTGTATTGACGAGAATGAATCTGGTTAACTGACAGAAGTCAAAGACTTAGACGTTCCTGCATCAGACTCAAAGGAATGTGCAGGCCCATTCTATTCTAAATCCAGATCAGTTTTCTCTGTAGCATCAACATAATGCAGTAAAGGCATGAGGCAACAGGCTGTCCACGCAAATTTTACTGAAGTGGAACAAATCCAAATTATCTCAGTTAAACCTACATTCAAACGTAACTCTGTTCAGAATTTTGGAGACTATAATAGGAACCTTTCTCAGTATATCAACATGGGGCAAAAAACAATCACTTTTCTTGGGTGCACTCTTCCACTTTATTAGTCTGTAATCTAATCTTAACTTTGCAAACTTCTTAACTACTTTTGAAGTATTACATTTACAAGAACTAATTTATTTGTCTTTGTTTACTGGGAAAGTCTGACTGGGTAATACCCATTTTCAGTGGAGACCCGGGGAGAAAAGCTTCATTTGTTTACACTGCGTTATACTTAGTTCCAGTTAAAAACAGAGTAGTTACATTTCTATGTACATTTATACACATTTATTGCATTTATACATTCTAAGATTTTTCAAAAGTAGTAATTATTACACAGAAAGCCCACGTACAACTTAGTGGATTGTACAGGCAGCAGTTATGTATAAAAAGTCTTTATAGTCACACAGTCTCTACTTCCTGGAACAAACACCCTTCTCTATATCAGATCATACCAAAACTCTCCCAATTTCAAACTGTCCATAAAGGAATACCTACTCAACTCCTGGACCTGCCCCTGCAAAGATGCTACTTGAAGGAATTCTTCCCCTGCCTTTTTCTCCCTCCAAACCACTGTCTCCATTTCCTACATCCTATATTCTCCTGCTTGTATGTTTTACTTCTGTTTCAGTAACATGCACTTTTTTCTTAACCCTATTTACTGTATCAGACAACTCTCACCTATATCTTACATCCATTTCTCTTGTCCATTGCCCACTTTCATCCAACTAGACTCCACGCTATACCGAAGACTTACCTACATTCTAGTCCTTCCTTTCCTCTTTTCCTGTTATCAAAGACATTGTCAATACATGTATTTTAAGATTGTTAATGTGTCTTTTTCTAAGCATGTATAAGATGAATCGTATTCTCCTTGTATGTTTTTGCTTATATCTGTATCTTTTTCATTGTAACAAATTTAATTTTCGTATTTGGAGCTTTTCTCCTGGGGTCTCTGCTGAAAAAGGGCATCTGCCCAGCCAGACTAACCCGGTTAACAAATGGCAAATAAATAAATAAAACTTATTTTGTCATTTCAGTGAGAGGTTAAGAGTATTCTGTTTAAGGGGAATATCGTACGGTCAGCACAAAGTCTTAACCTGGTGATGAGCCGTGCAGGACCAGGATTGGTTAAGATGTTAAGAAGTGGTTTAAAACTACTGAGCTTGTCAGAGTGTTTTATTTGTGTGGGGATACTATTCCAGACTTTAGCAATGTACTGGGAGTACAGTCAGTCTCCTGCAATATTACTTGACTTATTTGTCAGTAGCAAGAATTTGTTACTAGAACAGAGGTCACTTACTGGACAGTAGGGCAGTAATAAGTTTTGTAGTGCAAGGCATTTTTCTGGATGATGAATTAGTTTTTGTGCTGTAGTTAGTTGTGCAGTTCAAGCTAGTTTAACTACTTTAAGCTATGACAATGGTGGGGCCTATGAGTGAGTTTGGTAGCAAATTTAGCTGTTTTAATGTAACAGGAGGCACGTTTCTTTGAGTATTGTTTAAGTGTGTTAGGACAGGCGCGGGATATAAGAGAGTTGTCAGTAAGAAGGTGGTGGCCAGAGTTTTTCTTGCAGTATCAATCTATAAGGAATCCACTGATCCTACAAAGGGTGCCTAGTTTCTGGTGTGCAGTAAATGATGGTCATATATGAGGCAGTCATCTATTATAATGCCTGGAAGTTTACTGCGAGTTAGTTTCAATGGCAGTATTATGTGTTGACTTTATGGTAAAAGACTGTTTTTGATTTTGGCAACTTTTTTGGGTAAAAAGTATTAACTTAGTTTTCTTGGGGTTGAGTAGGAGGTTTGATTCTTTGAGCCAGGTTTCTACAGAGAACAATTTTTGGGTAATGTCTTGGAGCTTATTTATTGTTATGACTGTATATATTAATGTTGATTCATCTGCAACCTGAACTAAGCTAGCATGGTGAGTGGAGGTGTGTTGGTTATTAATAAATATATTAAACAGGAGATGACCCAGGATAGTGCATTGAGGGACAGCTGTAGTTACTGGTTGAAAGGATGAGTAGGTTTGTTCCCATTTAACTGCATGTTGCCTTCCAAATAGGTAACTAAGTAACCATGACAAGAAGTACTGTGAACATCCTATTGAGGAGAGTTTAATGAGCAGTTGCTGGTGCGAGACAGTATCAAATGCCTTTGACAAGTCTAGGGACATGATGGACACAAGCAGACCATTGTTTCTGTGCTAGTGGTAAAATGTAGTAGAGCAGTAGTGGTGCTGTACTGGGACCTAAAGCCATGCTGTGTTTCTGAGAGCAGGTTATTTAGGGTTAGGTATTGCATCAGCTGCATATGGACGCATTTCTCTAATACTTTGGAGAAGGGGTAGGGAATAGTTATTAAATTCTTAGATATATCACCTTTGTGCAGTGGTATGATGTAAGATTTTCACAGAGATGTCTGTATCTTTCTGCTATGAGCCTATTAATTAATATTGACACAGGGAAGGCTATGACTTCTGTGGCCATTTTTAGGTAAACTGATGGCAGCTGGTCTACAGTTATGAAAGTAGTTTTAGTTTAAGGAGCAACTTGATTATCAACGAGATGGGTACTGGACTAAAAGTGAAGAGCAGTGGGCTGTTTTGGTTGGAGAGGGGTAAAGAGAGGGGACTGGTGTATTAGTGTCCAAGTGAGATAATACTGACTGCATGAAGTAGGAATTAAACTGCGTGGGGATAGAGTCTGTCATACTGTCTGCTTTGGGAGAGGAAGTGGTTGTTTTGCCAGGGTGAAGCAGTTTATTTACTTATGACAAAAATGTTTTGGGTTACTTTGACATTTCTCTTGTAGGGTGGTACAGTATGTTTGCTTGCCCTGTTTGACATGGAGTTTTGCAAGGTTTCTACAATTTCTAAATTGCTGGAAGGCATTTTGAATTCTATTTTATACCAATTTTTCCAGGTTTTATTCCTTTCTAACATGAGTTTTTTTTTCTTTTGTTAGCCATGGGGTGGGTTTGGACTTTGCTCTTTTAATATGTACCGGGGTCCGGGGCTAAATTATTTAAGGTCTGTAAGAATATGTTATTAAAAGTGTTCTACAAACAGTATCTAGTGGCATTGTTCTAAGTACACTCCAGTTATATTGTTTTACTGTTTCATTGAAAATATCTTTTCTGAAACTGGTTGCATTTCACATCTGATCATAGAAAATATGTTTATCTAGGTTATGGTTAAGTTCTAATGGCATATGTTGGTGTATGGTCACATGCTGACAGGCAGGCTACTTTTGCTAGTTTGTTTGTAAGGATGTAGTCTAATATGTTGAGTGTCTCCCTGAAGTTTTATTGATTCTAGTGGATTTGTAGACTTGTCTGTCTCTTAGATGGGTACTGCAACCACTGGCCTTTGATCATTCAACACACACACACACACACACACACACACACACACACACACACACACACACACACACACACACACACACACACAAAATCTCCATAAATTAAGCAGGTTAACAGAAGCGGAAAAAGTTCCATAAGTACATTTGTTAACTTTTAAGGCAAAACAGAATAAGATCAAAAACAGCAACAGAAAACCTCTGTGTACAACTTGCCAAAGCAGATAGATTGCATTACAATGTAAAAGTGTCAATATTTACTACTGAGAGACAAGGCAGCTAAGACCAACAAAACTCCCTACAAGGAGATTCCCAAACAGAGTCCGAGTAAAATTACACAATCTCACAAATGTTTCAGAAACAGAACTATAAGGGCCTACTGGTAGAGCAGTGCTTAAACATCTTTTTTCTAACTGTTGCAAAATGGCTTCCCTACCATTGGTTGACGGTAAAATGGATGAGTTAAAATGTATTTACTTCTCATTACTGATTCAGAAGTGCTTGACTGATTTTTGCAAAAAAAAAAAAACACAGCCAGTGGAGATTCTGTTTGTTGGCAGTGATTCCAAGTATGTGGGATTTTCTTTTTTTTTTTTCTCTCTATTGTTTCTCAACTACTGAGTTAGTTCATATGAGTAAGGGGGTATTGGGGTGCACCGGGTGGGGGCTTAACTCACTGCCATAAATGCTTTTTTGAGGTTACACTGAGATAAACTTTAAAACAGGATGTTTTGTTTGGTTGAAGCTTCAGTGAACAGTGTCTTAATGAAACTTAGGGGAAACCAAATGAGCTGAACTGATGTACGGTGCTGATCTGAATGTAAGGATTCTGAGAACAGAATACTCAGAATCTCAGAATACCTCGAATGCAGATCACTGTGGCGGGGGGTCCGACCACTTTAGATCTAGCTGATGGAGTTGAGACATGAGTAACACCAGTTAGCTGGGAATTCCATACAGTGGCAGACTGTTAGCAAGAGGATATGAGGATGCTGTGAATGCTTAGTACCCTCTTGTAAACTGAAAAACATTTCAGGTGAGCTAAACAGTGCTCATGCCCTGAGCATGGGAGCATGAGATCAAGAACAAGCTGCTGGCAGTTGGAAAACGTACTCCTGCATCTAACAGCTGCAGGACCCTAAATATGGCATAATGAGCTGCACTCTTGTTCACATTATCAGTTTATGAACATTTTTTTCACACTCCTGTTGAATATCCAAAGTGGACAGTACAATTTATTAAGGACCTCTTCAGGCATTGCATGAGGTCATTTTTTTTCTTGAGATCAACACAGATTTATCAGTTGTTATCATGCCAATTTATTTTTTAGAATGTGACCTACCTGTGAAAATCCACCTAAAATTATTCTATGTGAGGGTATTCCATTCTTCACTTCTTGATCTATTAATCCTTTAACTATATCAGAAAGAAAAAAAAAAATCAATGAATAAATAGGAAAAAATATGCATGGCTACACGCACAAAACTTCAAATCTAATAATAATAAGGCACCTTCGATTAAATCTGCTAGTATGCATGATCTCTTTTGGCTAACAATGTTCTGGATGTCAGCTGCACAATATAGTACTTATGGAACAGGTATAAATACAAAGATGAGAACATTTATCTGCTTTAAACATGTAATTATTTTAAACTTCAATTGTACTTTAGTGTTACGAACAGCAACGTGATCAGATTCTATGTTTAGGAATGCAAATCTCAAGTAAACAGTGAGTACTCAAAATTGAAAAAAGAACTACTCCAAAAAAGCTGCAAACCATTTATTTTCTTGAAGTGTAACTTCAGAAACAATTTATAAACTAAGCCCAGTTTTGTATTATTTCCCCAGTTATGTTACACATTTTACTTGAGGACTGTAATCTTCTAGGTCATTTCTACAAACAGGCATGCACTTACCCAAAATGCAATTCATTGGTCAACAAGACAAAGTATATAATGGGCATAAATAATGCAACTGAACTGTATTTTCTACCGTTTGATCACGTATGTTAACATTTCACCAATTTAAGCATTATGCTGCTTGCAGCACCTCTAAAATTATGTTCATGTTACCACTGTGGTTAATGAACTAAATCATAAAATAATAGCATTACAACTTAGCACACACATCTGACAAAATAAAAGAAGCTAGCTCACTGACTTAATTTAGGAAGGAGCACTGAATTAACTAAAAAGAAATATAAGAATTATTATGGGTACATTAAACAACATGACAGAACCCTCCCTGACAACATGACAATGACAAAAGCAAAGTAACAATGAAAGCAAATGCATTGAACTGCCTTTAAAGTAAGATTTTTTTTGCCAAACTGTTAAATTTAAAAAAGTTAGCGAGTAAATAATTGTTTCACAAGTATTTAGTCAAGATAATCCATTCTAATTAGATCAGGCCCCCAAAGTGCCATACATGCCTCCTGCCAGTAAATTAAAACTAATGTCGTAAATACAGAATGAGTTCCTTACACTTGCATGTTTGGAAGTGCTTTGAAATGCCATTTTCTGAAAAAAGTGGCTTAAAATGAACTTTTATGGTGGGTGAGTGTGGGGTGGCCGTGACACACACTTGAGCATGTCATTCTTCAGATGAGATATAAAATCAAGTACCCTCCACCCCCCAACACAACCCAAATGACACATAGCCCACATACTTAGTGTGCCACTCAACTACAGCCCATACGGCAAAACGTACCCAACACTCTAGTCTACAATCAGGCACACTGATGTTCTACTCACCAGGCTAAACAAGGAAAAAGTTACTGTCAGCTGCCTGTCAGGTGCCAGGATCCGCCACATAACGCACACACTCGGGTCACTCCACAACAAGTACAAATATGACTCTGTCATTGTCCATGTTGGTGTGAATGACCTGAGATGTACCTCCCTGGACTACATGAAAAGAGACATGGAGGAGCTCTCCGATCTTGTAGCCCAGGTCGGTATGACCCTAGCCCTGAGTAGCATCATGCCATCACCCAGACTGATACCACAATACAAGGACAAAATGATTGACTTTAACAACTGGCTAAGCTTCTGGTGTCATTCTAAGGGAATCCAGTATCTGTCTGCCTGGGATGACATGATCGACAGGCCACACTGCTTTGCCAGAGATGGCCTGCACCTGTCGCCCTTGGGATTCCGGATACTGGCAAAGGCTCTTGCCACCCCTATAAGGCCGTCTTTAGGCAAGGTTCAAATGACAAATTCACCACCATAACAGGTACAAGCAAGCAAAATCTGAGGATAATGCTACTCAATGCTAGAAGTCTAAACCTCAAAATGCACTCACTTGAGGCACTCCTTAAAATGGAGAACACTGACATCTGTGCAGTGACAGAGACCTTGTTCAAAGCTCCAGAGAGCGCCGCTGCATTACCAGGCTATAATTCATACCACACTTTTCGGCCACCAAACCCGGACTGAAACACTAAAGGTGGAGGTGTGTTCATATTCATTAAGGATATCCACACCTCCAAACTAGTTGCTCAGCATAATGCGTCCAAGATTATCCAAGTTCAACTAACTTTGGCCAAAACCGCAATCCAGATTGTAACTTGCTACAGACCCCCCACCATGCCCCAGGATTCCCACTCCTCTTTTCTTGATACACTGGAAAATATTAAGGTACAACCCAACACTCTAATAATGGGTGATTTCAACTACCTTACCATTAACTGGGAAAACTACTCATGTACCAACTCTGTTGCTCATCGTTTTCTGGAAATCATTGATTCCAACGCCTTGGATCAACTTATCCACACCTCCACCAGGGGCAGCAATATCCTAGACCTGGTCATCACCAACATGGGTAACTGGTGTTCCACACCAGAGGTCAGCTCCTCGTTGGTCAGATCCGACCACAAGCTAAGCACCCTAGACATCCACATCCCGCTCCCACCCCCATTAGGAAAACAACCATAAAAAATTTCTCCAAAGCCAACTTCACGCTTAAGACAGAAGTGGCAAACTTCAAAACACCCATGCAGATGGACAATAGAGGTACGACTGCTGAATCCTACACAAATGCACTTTATAAGCACTTACACGAGTGCATGGATCGTGCTATCCCAAACAGAACCAAGACGCTATCCTCCAAAAAAAGGAAGCCAATCTGGTGGTCTTCTGCCATAAACAAACTCTACAAGAAAAGAAAGAAACTGTTGCAAAAAAAGAGTAAAATCCCACAATTGGAGGAACTCCCTGGTCAGCCTCAGTAAGAAGCTGAGATCCCTCATAAAATCCTCTAAAGCTAGTTATGAAAACATAATTGTCACTGATTCTAAAGACAACCACAAAGCATTCTATAGCTATGTCAAAAATCTCAATGGCAACACTCAGATCTGTTCTGAGTTACAGCACAATGACACAAAATATACAGAACCAACTGATATTGCCAATATCCTGGCAGATAGGTTCAGTGCTAACTTTACCCCCCCTCTCACCCCCTAAAGGGCCCATCTTTATACTGGAAGAATGCAAAGTTCCTGTAATCACGGCTGCACAGGTAAAAACCTCACTCTCCAAAGCCAAGAACAGCATCCATGGGACCTGACAACATGCCAGGCTGCCTTCTACATGAACTACAGAATGAACTGGCACCCCACCTAAGTACCATGTTCAGTCATAGCCTCACCTCAGGCTTTGTGCCCATTGAATGGCGCACCGCAACAGTTATCCTACTCCACAAACGGGGGGCCACAACAGACCACAGGAACTACCACCCCATTAGCCTGATGAGCCTCGTCTGCAAGGCCATGGAACGTATCATCATGGAACTCATAAACAAAGACATTGGAGATCTCCAAACTCTGGACCTCACACAGTTTGGGTTTGTAAAAGGCAGATCATGTCTCCTAAACCTGATAGACTTCTTTGAAGTAGTCACCAAAGCCATAGATGAGGGTAAGGTGGTTCACACAGCCTAACTAGATCTCGCCAAGGCATTCAGCACCATCCCCCACTCTGGAATTATAGATAAACTCACTAAACTAGGTATAAATCCCTATGTCACAAGATGGGTTGCCAACTGGCTTACTGACAGAACCCACACCGTGAAAGTAGCAGACTCCAAATCAGACTTCAGACCAGTGACAAGTGGAGTACCACAGGGTTTAGTCCTGGGTCCTCTCCTGATTGGTATCTACTTCTCTGAAGTACAGGCTAACACAGAAGGTCTTTGGCTGACTAAGTTCGCAGATGACTGCAAACTAGGAGCCATAATCAAAACTCCTAACGATGTGGACATCCTACAAAAGGGCCTCACTGAGACAGATGCCTGGTGTCAAAGACATGGTCTCAAGCTGAATGCCAAAAAGTACATTGTCATCCCCTTTGGTAAAAACTCTGTACCCATGAACTACCACATAGGCAGTAGTCTACTTAACACCGAAAGTTTCATATTAGACCTTGGGACACAGGTGGACAGTAGCCTCTCCTTTGATAATCACATCGCCACAGTGGTCAGGAAATCCTTCTACGTGGCACACCTCATCACAAAAGGTTTCTCATCCAGAAAAAAAAGGTCATTGTTCCCCTCTACTCATCACTCATGAGACCCATTATAGAGTACAACACCCCTTTTGGTATGTACCTCACAAGATATCTACAACAACTGGAAAGGCCGCAAAAATACCTCACAAAGAGGATTACTGGCCTCAAACAGATGCCTTGGTCAGGAAATCCTTCTACGTGGCACACCTCATCACAAAAGGTTTCTCATCCAGAAAAAAAAGGTCATTGTTCCCCTCTACTCATCA